>NW_019214359.1:100801-386480 GCF_002532875.2 Varroa jacobsoni | reverse complement strand
TATATATTTATCATGAAACGAGTCGGTTAGCCGCGTATCGCAGCTTCTCCGTCGACTAATTCTGCACCATAAATCACAGATGGGGTCGCACCCGCTCACAATATACTAACCCCATTCGCTGTACCATTATTAGTCACACCACTCGAGTTGATGTTGCAATTGTTGCTACTATTGAAATTATTGTTGCCGGCCGCTGGCGGTACAACGAGGGCAGTGACGATGCTCGTCCGTGTCAGAAGGTAATTTAGTGTTGATGGCTGTTCAATGCTCAGTCCTTCCGTGACTCCGCCCGTTAGATCGGAAAGGCCATCCATTGAATTGCCGTATTTCAGTGCTTCGTACGAGCCGTACATCCTGCAAATGCCGTTGTACAAAACAGTGACAAATGCGATGCACTGTTGAATTATTACGGCTACATCTTTAGGCATTTTATAGACTAGTTATTGGCGCGTTTTCATCAAAAACGCGGGCGGGATTCGATGCGCCTGATTTTTTAGCCCCATTAGGCCTTGAAGTGATCTTGCACATCAACAAAAAAAAGTAGTTCGTCTTTTAGATATGTGCAGTATTCGGGCATATGGTGCAAGATATTGTCGTAACTTAAGCAGATTTTCTAGCGTGTGACCAGAGAAGAATAACCGGCATGCACTTAACGTTCCATCTACTGTTAATCACCTTGATCTTCGGTATAGGTCTTCATTATCAGCTTGCCCATGTCAATTCCACTCTCAATTTATTCGTTCTCTTTCCGTTTATAGAACGGCTAGGATAGATTTTAAAGTTAATTACTACAACACAATGGCAACAAATTATTCGATATCTGTAACTAAGTAGATTGAAAGTATAAGTGAAATGGTCTTTATATAGGAACATTCATATATTCGAATATGTAGCTTAAGTGGTTAAATTAATCCATATGTATTTCCTGGCAGATGCTAAATATGCGCTCCCTTAGTGAACAGCTCGGTGTCATGAGTGGGAGCCTTTGCTGCTGATGAAGGTCTCGTCAACATTATTAATATTTACACCTATTGAAGTTATTGCTTCGTCCCAAATTCGAATTACTCTTACAAGTATTTCCATGATTCTTCTAGAGGCTTTTTGTTTATTTCCGCCGTTGTGTTGATATCCTTTCAGCATGTTGTACCTAATTTGATAATAACAGTGACCGGGAATGACTACATGATAGCGCTGACAGCGTTGCGGGTCCGTTGCCACTCGTCGTGGGCTTGCCCTTCAGGACGGGTTCCTCTCCGATGGTGTTTGAAGCACCTCCCATCTAGGACATAGGAAATAAACATAGGCAATCTGTGTCGTGTCTACACATCCATTGCTTCCTGAAGATTTCCTGCGCCTTTGGCTTCACTTGCGCGAAGCTGTCGGGCGTTCATTAGCCAATGGATTGGTGTTTTGTACAGCGAAATGTATTCACAGCTCTGTCGGTATCTCCCCTTTCTTGACTCTGCTGCGACTAGAGACGCCCATCGTAACCGGTAGAATTTGAGCGATTTTTAACTTATTGAATTATGTTCAATATCGATGACGCATCTTCAAAGCAGACCAGCAAACTGCCAGGCGAACATCGCGAGAAACTTATCGCAAACACTTCACAATTGTACATTTTCTTCGACTTTTTTTTTCTTTATTTTTCTGGCCTGCGTCCAGCAGTAACAAGGATGTAGGCGATTGTGACAATCGTAAGAGCATTTTAAACAAATGAACGCTTAGCGGTAATCAAAAAACGATTTATTACTGTTGTCGAAAACATAAAATTACATATAATGTACTAATTTTTCAATGATTCGTTAGGATACGTTGCATATACGTTACAGGTGACTAGTGAAAAGAAGAAAACAAGAGACTGACACTGAAAAATTCGTGGTCTTAATGGGCGAGTGTGACATATTGTCATCGTCGACATGGAAATTACCTGGTAACAAAGAAGTTTCTGTTGAATGAAGGAGGAGATTCATCTACAGAGACCTACGCACATACTTCTGGAGAGAAAATTGAACAATAGTTCGGTCCTGTATTTGCAAAGCCTGAATACAGTAGACTCATAGGATGCACAGGGACATCGAAAACATGGTGAAAGTAATATATGCGCTATATATAAACGTATAAATTAGAAATATAATCATACGTATTAAAATAATATACGATTTATCTAGTTTAGCATATAGGTTGAATTTTACGCGAATAGGTAGATACTTTGGTGCTTAGATAATGTTAGTCACTTCATAGCAATCTAATTGGAGCACATACGGGTAACGTTTGCTAGTAACCTATTTTCATTTGATAGGACACTAACTTGGCATAAGCCTTTTCAAGCAAGGCTGGCCAAAAGTGGTTTGCTGAGTGTGGCCCATTGCAGTGAATGAAGACCAGTTTTCCGTTAAAAGTGGGCAGCCGGTCATCGATGAGGACCTCCTTCCAATCGCCTGCCCACCAAACCCGAAAACGGAACAAGCCGCAATATTCGTCTTCAAGTGAAAAGCCTTGATCGGCGGGAACAACTCGATAGAATAACGCCCTAGAAAACATTTCATCTATTAGATTATCTATTTGTTCTTGTTATTTCACTTGTTTGAATTATCACCATAATCAGTTTAAATAAAAGAAAACTGGGAAATGTTTATAAAAGACCGTATTTATATTCACGCTCAACAATGCTTTTCTGTGACGGTTCGATACTTCGCACACGAGTGCATTAGGGCTAGCTCGACTAGAGTTTTTGGACAAAAATTAAGCGCTACTCAGTATAATGTCAATACCGCCTGCAAACATTTCACAGTGCGGGTGACCATGTTTGATGTTACCAAGTGCGCTGCCAAGACGCAAAGTGGGTATACAAACCTGCATGTTGCCAAGGTGCCCAGACACGATACCAGCCATTTATCACCGAGTTTTCCAGGAGTTAATTCGAACAACGAAGGTCCATCTACTACAAATTCAGGATTGGCACAAATTTCCTAAAAGCGGAAATTAACAACAGAAAATCAAGTCATTCTATTATAAAGGACACTATAACAATCCCATTTGAGAATGAATTGCCCACAGCATATTATCTAGTTTATACATAGGTATTTATTTATATATGTCGAGAATAATTCGTTACGGAAATGCTTAACAACGTGCTCCGCCTGTTCTGCCCCTCCGATACAAGGTCTTTACGAGTACTGATCATGAGAGGGGTATGCTATGAACTGACAGATATAAAAGTCAAACAGTTATCGGATCTGGCCGGCCTTGCCGATCCGACGGTATTCGCTTTCTATAAGAATTTTCGTATTTCGACGGCCGATTTCACCTCATTCATAGAACTGAAGCATCGCATCATAGCATGTGCGGAGCGCTGCAACAATGGGAACGGCGGATAAACATGCCCGTAACTGTTAAAGATAACATACGCGGCATAGTAGGTAAGCATCGGTCGACATCACGTAAATATCTACGTATACGTATATATGTCTATCGTACCGGGTATCTGACGAGTTCGTCTAAAATTGGCCATGCCATATCATTGCGGAAAAGAGTCCGCAAAATTCGGATTCGGGATGTAAGGGTTCTGGCTGTTACTGTTGATTATACTACTTTAAGGGTCATGTCTTGGTTCACTGTTTGATGATATAGAAGAGATACGGCATTGCGATGGAGGAGACATTCGTATCACGGCCAATAGTGAACATAAATCATCGATAGATGTCCTAGGTCTTCTGCGATCTACAGTAAACTTTACTTATATAATTGACAGGATGTTGTTACATCAGCAGGTTGAACACTTGAGATGATGATGCTGATCGTGTAGCAAAATTGAATTTCGCTAAATGCAAAAATATCATTTGCACATTATGTAGCCGCTACTACAGATGTGGTCGAATGAAACAAATATTTAAATGAAAGGTAAAATACTAATCTGCTCAAAAATATATTGAGCTTCATTGAAATGCAATTCAATCAAAATTTTAACACAATGGCTGTGACACATTAAAGAGCTATCCAATGGAAAGCCGTGTCGGTCTGAAGTAATGCTTAAGAGAGAAATACTGTTTAGCGGCTTCGGCGGAAATCAATCCTACCGTCAGGGTCGATACTCACGTTCAGGTTACTTGAAGTAGGCTGAGCCCTTGTAGTGTCCGCATCCTAAAAAAGTTCGTCAGTATAATCGATTACGGTAGAAACGTCCCGGCTCTAATGTGTCTTTACTCATTATTCTAAATTTTATATATAGTTTAGCTATAGACCTATATAGTTTAGCTTATGATTTAATATTGCCTACGTGGGGACGCTTCCAGACGAACTGGAACGGCGGAGTTTGATGATAGAAAACTGTTGACTGTACGGCGGGAAACTCCGGGTCCTCGTACAGACAGCCCCTCTCGAGGCTTTTTCGCACGCGCTCGAAATCCGACATGAAGACCGTCGGCCTTTCCTGGCCGTTCCGGAGAGTATTTTGGACGTCCTGGCGGCGATTTACGTTACGGTGGCTACCCGCAACAGGTGAGACAGACCGAATTTGTACCACCGAAGCGCGGATTGTGCCTGTTCGGCTCTGTAACCGAGAGACAGATAAAAAGAAGTCGAGGATGCTTACGATGATCGGTAAGTACCAGTGACGTCATATGAAGGCACTACCTCACATCGATTGTATTGCATAGCTGTACGTGCGTAACGTTCATCACGGCTGATTTTGATTCTTAAAAGACTATTACAACAAAAAAATATATATATATGTATACCAGAAGTTCTATTTTCTCCTAAGCTAAGCAGCCATGTCTCTTGAAAAGGTTCGAAGGTGACATTTTTCTAAAGTTAAATTAAGCCGATGAGTTTGAATCAGACTACATAGTAGCGGTAGGGTCATATTGACCGGGTGCTAATTTTTCTGAGCTAGTTACGATTAAGAAAATGCATGTAAAGCGGATAGAAATATATTTAGTCATTTTATTTCCATTGTTGCCTTTAAGAACAGAAGATAGTAACCAACTCGTGTCGTTTCACTGTTGTGAAACTGTTCTTTTTTACAATCAATAAATCTTTTGTTTATCTAATTTTATAATAGAAATAATCATCTCGTCATCATGATTTTATCCGCCTGTTCCGCAAGAATTACTGCGTAATTATATTACTGTTGGATAAATATGTTTAGTTACGTTTTTCGAAGAAGATATTTAGTAAAACGTGAACTAAATATCTTATTGTTTGTGAAACAATTGAAAATTCAGGAAATAACTAGCGGCTTACCGGCTATAAATTGACCTATTATGCGAATAGGAGAAAACGAATATCTCTGATAAGCGATTCTAAAAACAGGACCTCTCATACGATGAGCGTCTGCCGTTGCGGCCTTGTTTGACGGTATCGCTCGTGACGATAGCTAGAAATACAAGTAGAAGAAGGACAACACTGTGGCTACGAAAGAGTACTACCAAATTAAAGGATTTAACCTTATTAGAATGATGACATCTATATACATATATATTTATTTCATGCAACAAATAATTTCATATGAAATTGTTTATCCTCTGCTAACCCATATAATGGGTTAGCCAATATTTCCTGGTTGGGTCCATATAAAAAAAACTGCTCCCAATACACGATTTCTACGTTTTTTCATAAACCAATCACTGTTTACCTTTATAAGTAATCCAGCAACTGGTGCGTCTGCTCGAAATAGAATACGCGACGCGTTGTCTACAATGGTAATACTACAGCAGGGCTTTTATTAAAAACATAGTGAAAAAAAAAAAAAATCGCTTAAAACTGTGCACACACGCCCACATGCTAAATACGAACGAAAACGTTTAACCGCCGTCAACACTAAACGCGTCACGGAAAGGCAGCATCGTGAAGCATTCCGTAGCGTAACGTAATGATAGCAAGGTTTCACTATGGATAGCCACCTGTGTTTGCGACCGCTGGCACGTCCTTCTCGAAGAGGACATTGTATCTATGTCTACGGCTGCCGCCGTCGCCAAGGGCCTATACCTCTACCTAGTTGCTGGTTTGATCTATAATAGCAATACGGGCTTAGCACTCTTTGCCAACACGCGATACGCTTGGATCTCTGCTTTTTTTGCCTGGAAAATTGCTAGTCTTTTTCATTTTCTTGTGTGACAATAGGATTTACTGCAGCCTTATTCCTTTTTCTTTCTGTTGCTTTACCACTTAGACTTTCGTCGTCGCTTGCTGTTCCAGTAATTCCTTCTGACACGAGCACCACTTCCAGATATAATCGATCAAACGTCGTTCGCTACTGCTAGCAAATCACCTTGACTCGGCACACTTCATTGTTACTAAGAGAGACTGAGTTGGTTTCCATTGAAGTCGCAATTGCCCCTGCTGCTTCGCCTGACGATGACAATGGAAACAATGATAATGCCAAAAAGCTAGTGGATATCGCACCATATGGTGCTTCTCGCATTGCTGCTGCTGCAGGTTATGCGTACATATGTGTGATGCATTACACACGTAGATAACGCTACGATTTAATGAGGCAGCAAATGACGTTTTGAAGACGATCTTGAATGTGGGTCTGATTGAGGACCAAACCGCTTGAACGGTAGAAGCATGTTAAGGTCCGCTTCTGCCATATCTCAGTTAGTCACAATGGTTGGCAATAGCAGAGGTCGCACCATTATTTCTAGAGAAATGTACGCTTTTCGTGAAATTCTCAGCTTATTGTCTAAAGCTAAACTCAGATTATAGTATGTTTGATCGATGACTCGTCGGCCCGATGAGTACAATCAGCGTTTTTGCAAGGGGTATTTTAGCATCTGGTAGGGCAGCGCGTCGATACATTTTAAGATTGACGAAACACCGAACACAGCAGATCACATTATGTTGTTTCATGTTTACATTAGACCAGCAACAGTCGCGTATGAGCATCCACTCCATGCCTAAACTGTTAGGTTCTACTAGCAGGTCACCTATTTGTGCGATACAATCTCAAGTAATCCTCCGTCACTGTGAACTGTAACAAGCATACTCTTCTATGCACCTCAGCTCGCTTACTGAGTGCCAGATCGACTTTAACGTTATTGGCTTCACTTTTATTGACGTGTCTTTCCAAATGTCCGGCCGCCAAATTCGTGCACATTTATTTATATATTGCCACTTTGGCTACACACACTTCGGCGTCAGTTTCGCCTCCCAGCTGTGTCAAGTCGTCAGAACCGCAATAGGAATGATCGATACATCTCAGTTTAGCCCTGCGCGACTGATCTGGTTGTCATCCGAACGGAAAAATGATGGCAGTCCACGCAATCAGCGACGTATTGTCATATGGCCAACTACTTGCCGACGGTCTCGTAAGCTGACAACAGCTAGAGGACCGCTCGCGGCTTCGTGCCCTCCCAAAGACACTCGTCACAAAAAACTCTGTCACCTTTCAACTGTAGTTATAGATTTTGTAGATATCAACTTTATAACGGCCTGTAACGGATAGGACAACGGAGCCTGCTTTAGTCCACTGGGCTTTGCGTGAAGGCCCTTTAAAGGAACAGCGGCCTGGATCCAGCAGCGCCTTGGAGAAGGTAAACACATCAGCATACGACCGTCAGTGATCGCATCGTGTTTGTGTGGTTAAGATGTAAGGATGTAGAGATGGCCATGATTTAGTCAGCGGTCGTAGCAGACCAGTGTGTGATGATCCGTAGATCTATCATTTGCGTTTACAGATGCTGTGACCGTAACTGCAACGGTTTGTTAGTTGTTCCTTCGAGTGTGCCTTTATTTATGGACCATCCGGAACAGATCTAAGCAGTCTATAGCAGAGGCTGCTAAAGCAACCAGGTAGTATGATATGTATACAAGTAATAGGCTGCTTCAATGTCAGAAAGTTTCTATTCATTGACGAAACATCTTTTCCCAAATAGCGGTTGATCCGACGTGAAAAAACTACGTTCATATGCATGAATTAGATGAATTGCTATATTTTTTAATTATAGAAATATTTACACGCGTCCGTAAGTCATCGTATGGTGGCGCTACAGTTTACAATAATCGAAAAGGCTCACATTTGCTCCGAAGAGCTCTTTATGAGGCATGCAGATACGAGAAGTTCACCTTCAGCTAATCAGTTCAGGCAAGGCAAAAATGCCGAGAACGCAGAAAGATCACGCAGACGCACTGATGTGCATTTCTGCGGTACGTATCAAGCATCAAGTAAACAAAAAGAAAAAAGACGCATACATTACCTGTACCGAATGTGGCGTCGTGTGAAGCCGCAGAGAAATGAGGTGTTTGATTTTGTTAAGCCGAAAGTCAGTCGTCTACAAGATAACAATGTAAATATTTAGGGCTAGACGCTTTTGTAGTATCACGCACGTATCGTGATGGAAAGCCGGACCGCGGCGATGGCAGTGACCCGTAAAGCAGCCTCAAGCAACCAAAAACAATAATGGAAACCGCATTCACTTTTTTTGTTCGCCGACGTTCTGTTACCTATGTTTTATGATACAGTTACGATTTTTACTTTACCTATCAGCTAGAGCCGCGTCACCTTCTGCACTGATTTGACGTGAGTCACGTCCTGTAATAGTACATATGACGACAGGTAGCCCGTTTTCCATCTACAGGCTTTTATTTCGTGATTATTACGCCCCTTATTTCCTGTTACTGCTGTAATAATATTGATATTAATTTGGCCATATCTTGCTTTACGCCGTTAGTAGCTTAATTTGGACATAGTCAAAGTCAATTGTCCCAAGCGGATAGAGGCCGGCGTTGTGGCTACTAGGTGTGTGCATAGGTATTGGCTAGAAGATTGGGCCACAGTAAGGGACAGGTAGGCCAGCTCTTCAACTCTCCTTGAAGCTTTTACTGATTAATGATACGCAATAAACAATTTCACTATTTACAATTTTTAAAAATGTTATTATTATACATAGTATACGATTGATTGCGTGTCTTCTACGGGATCAGTTAGAGACAGGTCAACTGACCGAAGCAATGTGACGACAGGCAGACGCACTCTGCGGTCAGCGCCTATCCCAAATGATATTTTAGTTTTTTTAGTCTCTATTTATATCATTTGTTATTGATGATTTTAATGCTATCCCTCTATTAAATGCTATAGAAAAAGAATTTCCCAATTCTCTCAAAAGCTCATTGAATAGATCGGTCCGCCCTGTGCTACTCACTTCTATTCCTTCGTGATGCAACTAATTTGGTGTGTTTTTTTTTGTTCAAAAATTAGCAAGGATAAATATCGACTTTTGTTTTCAAGAAGCGTTTTAGGTAGCGCTGAAATTATTAGAAACATGCTAAAATTAGCAGTCGGATTATTGTACTAGTTAGGTCTATAGATTTTCCTACTCTTCCTAAGGACGGTACTTTTCGGATCAAAAAAATTTTTTCCTTCTTAGTTACACTGAGTGAGTTATATAACCCGAAACGCACTCCGAAATTGAATTTCGGAGAAGGTATTCGCACTAGACTCGAGTTTGGCGGTCTTCCCACTGTATCTTTTTGAACATCTTCCCCTAACTCACAATTGATGATCTTTTAGTAAACCTGAACCAACTGCTGATTTAGCTTTGCGGATGCCAGTTCCTACTGCTATTGCAAACCTGTCTGAGTTGGACCACCGTCTCTTTGCCATCCGATCGCACCATATCCGATGGTTTAGGTACGAAAAGAGTCGCTAGAAACAAGTCTCTTTTACTCTTAGTCACCGTAAGCTCAATGTCACTTTGTAGTATCCGTTTACGTCATACCACTCACAATACCACCTGAACCTCAAGCCACATTAACAACTTGATTGATGTTTTTACTGCTATTTCAGTCAATATTTTAAGTGATCTATTCACGCCATTGAAGTTTCGTTGGAGCAGCTGAAGCGTGCTTCAATTTTGGCAACCGGGAAGTGAAAGTTTTTCCGCCGCAACTTACCCAGTTTTACGAAATGAAATGCCTCAAATTTTTTACGCGGTTGAACTGCCCTAATCAAATATTGTTGCTTCAGCTAGCTGGCTCTTTCCAGAAAAACACGAACCATGTGCCTGTTTAGGCCCGCTTTCAAATCACTTGTATCGCCTCGTGTTAGCAAGCAAACAGGTACGAACTACACCATCACAGGAACCTTATCGGTTTTGTTAGACCATCAATAGCGTAGATAATTGTACGTACAGATATACACTTGTTAAAGTCTCTATCTATCTCAAATGTCTATATAATAATGCAGAAAAATTATGCCACCGTACGCACGGATCAACTATTCGCGCTGTCGCCATGGACGCGGTCTGCTGCTAGCCTGCGTCCCCTATTGCATACTACAATGCAACACGTGTACAACTGAAACTGTGTTACACTATAGTCCCGCGCTTTGTGAAGATGGCCGGCGCGACTCCCGCGTGCTTATTTGCGTGAAGTCGGTTAGTGCCGAGACGGCGGCTGCCGCTGGAGGCAGCGGCGGCCAACATGTTCTCGTCTCTTACTTCATGCCGTCGTAGAACGGTTTTGGGGCTACGACGTTTTCCTTGCCGAACGCTCAGCGTCACGCATTGCCGCCAGTGATGATAGTGACGGTAGCCAATGTACAATAGCTGCTTTAGCCGTTTGGTGTTTTCATTATGTGAATTGCCACTTTGTTGTTATTGTTGTTTGTAATGTCGTCGTCGGATCCTTCTCCTAGCAATAGCAACAGTTGTAGCTCGCGGGTTATGGACACCCAACAGCAAAAGCACATGGCCGGCTATCGGATTCCATACGTCTCTAGGACAACGTAGCTGGCTGACATTACAAAAAATCGCGGGAAAACCAAAGTCTACATGGCTCATCGCTTCCCTGAAGCGACAGAGTATGGGGTCGCGGCGGTCGCGTCTCCGGCTGTTAGTGATACTCCGGCTGATATTACGGCCTTTGTCAAGAGCAAATATGCAAACATGACGCACGCTTCGTTTGTGTACGTGTGTGTACGTTTGCATGACAGCAATGCTTCATCGGTGTAGTGGTAGATTGTCGCCAACGCGTCCTGTCCGGCTATGGCGATCGGTCGTGTAGCATGTGCATGTACAGTGCACAGAGGTTTATGGATGGACGGAAAAAAAGCGATTTGCCAGTTGAATTTCTGCGCCCTTTTCTGTTGTTAGTTGTCGTCGGTTATCGCACCACTGCCAGGGTGGCAAACCCTATTACAGGTGGATCGTGCCCGCCTGTGCTTACCGGCTTCTCAAACTCCTATCGGACAGAAAATGTTGTTTTTTTATTTGACTGTACTATCGAGTAAACGGACGTAACCGCTACTAGAAATACCGGCAATAATAATTATAGCCTTGATCACTTCTTAATCTCTAAGTCTGATCCGTCGTTTGCTTTAGCTAAGTTACACCTATCGTATAACCTAGTTAACCTTAAGTTAATGGTCGCTTTGTCATCAGATGGCGTAACAGTATTATCTACTGCCATAGCTTGCTTAAAACTTGAAAAAATTTAATAGATTTATCTCGAGCAGCGTGATGTGGCGATATATACACGATATACATACACGAAATGAAATGTCAATACCAAGGCGAGGAGTTTTGGGAAAAATAAGCAGCTAGTGGATAGGCGGAAGGAGTCCATGGCCTATGGGATGAACGGCATTAATAGCATAGTTGTGGCAGACCTACTGACGGAAACATGCTATTCCATGAATATAATAAATGAAAAAGGTGAACGAGAGTGATTGCCGATTATTGGCGGTCCGTATTGAACTCAGGTAGCAAAATATTTTTACATAGGCGATAGAAATTAAGATGACCCTTAGTTCTAGGTTGACAGTCTTTAAAGCGTTGGTTGATTGATACATATATATGGTATGTTGGTGAAACATAATCGATTTCGATAGGCGAACCGCTATTGAATAGCAGAAAGGCGTTACGTATCTACAAAATTTATGAAAATTGTGTTGACACATTGAGAAACGCCAGAGCTGGACAATGAAAGATAACTGAACAACACTTTTGTCCAATGGCACGTACTGAACCCATTCTATGATCGGAGTTATTCTATTCCACAATTTCCTGAATTGATAAGATTACGATTTTCAGGCCGTCGAGGTCATTTGCGAAGGACCTTGTTTAGGATGACAGTATAGTATGCGTACATCCCCCAGATTTTACTTACCAGATCCAGATTTGAGCATCGGTAACGACCGAAAGTATACGCAAATAAACAATAAGGAACAGATCGTAAATCCTCCTTTCGTACATATAGAAAAACTACTATGCACTGCTAAATATAGTTCCAACGATAGCACAATTCTAAGGGTTTTACCCGTCTCATTGGTCGGAGAAGTCCCTGTCGAGAATCAAGATCTTATCATTGTATTTATTACAATATTAGATCTTTGGTCCCGTTCTACTCACCATTGATTATACGCAAATCGGCAGCCTCGACAAGGGCTCAGAAACAGAAAGTGGTTGAGGCAAAAATAACGGATAGCAACATTTATACTGGATCGGAAGCGGTCATTTTAAGAAAATGCAACTTTTTCCAAACAAATTTACACCATTCATCTACAGCTGTTCATCTTTACGAGCTCTATTACCCTCATCACCCGCAGCGCATACAGTTCACATAAAATATACATCACATGTGTTTATTTCCTAGGCTCGACCTGCCAGTTCATTGCCTGTTCTAACAGGCATACAAGTATAAACAAATAGTCATCATTTCACACCACCGATATCCTTGCACTTGCATTACCCACTTTAACATGTGTAAATGTCTCTGTTAGATGGCGCAAGCAGGTCCAGGCCGCCAAGCGTTTACTACCTCCTTATCTTCTATGATTCGACAACGGAAAAAGCCCCTGCCGTCGACAACGCATCGATGCCCCAGCAGCTCGTTCAACCGGAAGCGAGCTATCAACAGCCCAACGTAGATCTAATCAGCAAAACGCACAACCATTTGTGGGATCATCGAACATCTAAGTGTATCGTTCCGGCCCTTCAATGTCTGCGAACGCACGATTTCTACAAATTAATTGCTACCGATTTTAATAGGAATAGTTATTACCATTGTTATTGTTATCGCTGCTGTTTGTGTTCACATATTTGGTGAAAAAATAAATGTAGTTTTTTGTTATTATTCAAAAGCAGAACACGTAGTATCACGGCGACAGCTGAAGCCACTTCAAGCGTTCGTATGAACGGGGACGATGAGGAGACATCTCTGAACGCGAAATTATTTGAATGCATTAATACAGTGATAGAGATATCATAAATAGGCCTCTAGTTGTCACAGGGGATGCCGCTGATAGGTGATTACTGTTGTGAACACGCACAGGAACGAACCTACCTCCCGGGTCCGAGAATTCATAGTTAGTACCTTCTCGATCGCAAAATGACATTTTAACTATTTAACGTAATCGTGTCTGACATCCCAGAAGTAGATGTTTCCCTCGAATAGCCATGATCTAGCTTTAATACGGTCAATGGTTCATTAATGAGGGTTCGAATCGGATAGGGTAATAATCGGATTCTGTGCGTTTGGTGTTCCTCTACGAAAGTATGTGAGTCATATAGTCTCTGACTTATATCGCTCCAAAAATCTATGCTTGTACAGCTTACCATACTAGTATAATATAGGGTCTCTGTTACTTATGTACTTTGATTTGAGATATCTAGTCTGCAGTATGACTAAGATGTTAAGCACTCATCATCGACCAGAGAATTGTGTACTATGTGCATGAACGTTTATAATCATTCATCGAGTTCATATATCATCATCGAGTTAGTCGAGAATGGTACGGGTCTTCCATCACTCATTACAACCGAAGTCTTCCCCAGTGTGTCGCGTTTCGTCTAAACGTGACACTCGTATTAAGCTTTTCCATACACGTTCGACACGAAGCATTCGTGTTTCTCTCTAGGCAGTATAACTTTTCACTTACTACTAGCATCTAGTAAAATAGGTAGGTTGGGCAATTGAAAGCGGACAGGTAACTTGAAGCCAGTTACCCTTCAATTGAAAACATATTAGATGGAAAATGTTCTCGTGCTTAAGCAACTCCCGCCGTTCTTCTAAATCTGATGACAGTCGTATGAAGGCATCTTTGAAGGAAGACTGTTGAAAATATGGGCTAGGCCACGCAATTGTGGTAAACAACATGAAGTCGCATCGGCCTATGCAAAACGTTGGGCTTGAGTGTTTCATGGCCTTTTTTAAGCCGACAAAGAATTGCGGCTCAACGCTTCGCTCGGTATTGGCCGTCATGCGACCACAATAACAACTTTTTTTGCACAGAATTCACCAGTAACGGGAACTTCAGTCGAAAGGCCAAAGCTTAGAGCCCAAGTAGATCTCTATCGAAAAAAAAAAAGGTTATGCTGAGTTTGATTCACTGGGAATTGTTTCATACGAGCCAGACAATTGATCGCCACGTTTGTTTGTTTCAGTTATATCGAGTTAAGTAGGACATTCAAGAGGAACGCGACAGACAAGCTCAAGCCCTTCTGCTCCGTGACGACGCGAGAGACGCTTACTTCGAATAGGAGGATTGGCTGCATCTTACATATTCTTCGAATATTGAGCCGGTGGATTTTCAACTTTATCATTCACAGCCAAATCACTGTCGCGGCCTTCTTCAACATGTATCAACAACGCAAAATGTAGTTGGAGGAAACCTTCGTGACGAGACACGTTAGTTTTTGGCGAAACGCTATACATTATTCAGTGCTAAGGCGGGAGAAAGTTTTGAATGAATAACATATGGGGTATTTTGCATTCGGTACAAACCCGTCGGTGGCACTTCACCACAACGTATGCCAGTAATATAGAGCTATAGGCCATCAGCTAATCTTTTGCTGGATTCGAGAATTTCCAAAAAAAAAATTATCAATTTATAATCTACTTGTCGTTGGTTCATTTAACAGATGGTGGCACTTGGCTACAAAATCAGCTTTAGTTAGTAATGATACTTTGTTTTATTTAACTGTGTTTATTTATCGACAGACTTCTATCAGTGAGCTTCCTATACAGGGCAAAATTGCCTAAATCGTTCTTATCTTTAGTTTTTTTCTATGCGCTAATCCGATTCCTTTTTTGGAAGGGATGTTGCATTAACAAATTGATATACAGCATTTGGATAGAGACTTCCTATGACTGTACATCTTGACCCACTGTCATTGATGTGCTGATTCCTGGAACTAATGTACAAATTTAACGATCCACGAGTGGACACAAAGGCTCAATTTGGTTTTGCCCTGTTCCTAATATGGCCTATTCAAGTTATATTGCTTTGTTCAAAGGTTTGGTAGCTTCGAACGCGTTTCGTCCACTTGTAAGGGTTTACATTGAACAGATGCTAGTTTTAGATCCTGCTTTGAAGCGGTCACGTGTACTTAAGTTCAATGGACAAACACATTATGGTTGCACTATCACGAGGAATTTTCGTCTGTGCCGTTACTGTTGACTTGAACTCAAAGTCCAGAAATACTAAACTGTGTTTAATTATCTTGTAACTCTGATATAAGATAATGATGTGTTTAAAAACCTGCCACTTGCGATTCTTAGTAATATAATCCTAATTGTATAATCCACAGATGGATCGATCCTGCGATAACTTAGACTGAAGATTTTTGCTCACGTCAACACCGTAATACGTCCGTTGAGTAAGCGATTTTGGTCGTGTTGCGTGCGTGTTAGTGAAAGGGAAGAGCCGTTCTCGTGACACAGTGATATCCAACCATTTATGTTTATTAGATGGTTTTAAATCATTGAGCGGACGTACTCTACTAATGTCTATCTGTATAAAATGTATCCGACAAAGGAAGATCGCAAATTTAGCCGGCAATTTTCATAAACTTCACTAGAGTTTGGATATGTTCGATGGATATTTATGTATAGCGCTAGAGTACCCTGCAATTTGTTTTATAGGTAATTTTATGTCATCGTCTTTACAGATCATTAACGTTTATCATGTCACTGTGTGAATGAGAGCGTTAGCCGATTTGAGTTTCAGCTCATTTCGTATCGAAATCAATTCTATCAAACGACTGCTCGCCGTAGCGTCGATGCGTCTAAGTACGAAGCCTAGGTCGATCCTGAAATCGGTGAACCTCGCTGTCTATCGATTTGTAAGCACGAACGGCTCGGTCTGATTTCGAGTTGTTCAGAGCCAGCGTACTCAACAATCTACTTGATTCAATGTTTAAAACAATGCTACGTAGCTGTATTTTATCGTTTTGTTAGACGAAGTAGATCTTTTTATTGATGACACTTCGTTTCCGCGGAAATTATCACTAAACACAACTCGATTCGGAGCTCAGCAGGGCACACTGGCCCTTGGCACCTTCTCACGAAGATAGTTTCCTGCCATAAACTGCAGGTTTATAGAACGTGTTGCCTCCTCTTTATTTATATCGAGTGTTTAATAACATGTTGTTGTTAAAGCCATTATCGTATGCCAACGAGCATGATGATTCTGCCGTAGGTTGGGATCCAATGCACAGGACCTGAACGAGAGAAGGATGCTTATAACTATGTGGTCATCACTGAGACAGTCACTGCACGAGGACATCAAAAAAATTCGGGAAGGTCGTGTTAAGATGCTATTCGTGCATTTCAGGCTTGTTTAATGAGTACAAATCAAGGCGCACTATTGATGGCATCCTTCTCGAGCCCATCTATTTACATACCGGATAAGGCAAGATAATATGGACATTCTGAAAAACGCATCTCCCCCCAACTGAGTAGTCTTCATTTCACATATGTTAAGGCGGCGGAAGGTACGCAACTTGTTGCTGTACGAAGCTGTAGTTCTTTTATCCCATCTCCATATTCCCTTAATGCTATTTTATACGCACACTATAGGATATTTTGACATTAATCAATGGACCATTTGAATCCCGATGGCGGCCGTCGTCGTTGTTGTGGCTGATCCTTTTCAGACATATATTAACTCTATGGCGATATAACATTGTATCATAGAAATAACATTACATTACTTGCGTTACAAATGAATTGCTCGCTTCCGTTTGCAGGAACCATTAACGTGTCTCGCACCACGTCAACGGATGCGACGTCAACATTTTTCTACTACCGGTTTTTGGAATCGCCCGGATACTTTTGTCTCACCGTGTATATATTAGTGTGGGCATTAAAGTACAGGATTTGTATGGAACGTAAAAGGCTTTTAAACAATTCACAAAAATGTCAGTAGAAACACAACGACGTAATTTGAAAGCAAATTCGATCACCGATGATTCTCTTGTTGATTTCATCTCTGCCAACGTTCAAGTCGTATATTTGTTAGCTTAAATCGGTGGTACCTAAACGAAATCTTTATGCGTTTGTTTGTGTGTATCAACAAAGCAACTATGACAAAGGTTGCTTTTTTGGTTTGGCACAACGGTGAAGGATCTAAGAGGAAGGGAAAGGATAGAACGGAATCTTTCGTTGCCCGATCTGATGCTGCCTTAATTTCGGGTGTGCAGGGTCTCTGCTAGTATTCCAGTTTTGTGCGCTTACAGAAATATGTCTATTGTTGTTCAGTCCATATGTTTATCTATTTAGACAAACGGACAATATGGCAAAGTATAACAGTCGCAACGACTGAGCATCGTTGACTGTGTAGGTTTTCTAACGACTGAATGTTAGTTACTTAGTATAATCATAGAAAAAGGAAAAAAGACATTCTTCAAAGGGTAATCTTATGAACTAGTTAGTGACGTTAAGGATCTTTCACAAAAAGTCCATTGATTTGAAAGAAGACTTGATACAGGGCCGTCGATCGAGCCCTAGCATAGTCGTGTACGAGAAATTTCGACAAAAAACACAGTTGTTATGTGTAGTCTATATGAATCTATAAATTAGACTAATTTACAGCAATAAATAATTGGATTTTATATAATATTATTTGGTGGTAGCGGTACCCCAAAAGAATCTATTACTATTATTTACGTTTCGATCACAGTGAAACGTTCGCTAAGTTTATATATGGAACTTCAGTTTTTATGATTTGGAAGAAATCATACATCATTTTATACCGTAATTGTTGTTTTAAATTATTTTATAATGAATAAATAAATTGTAGAGGATTACGGTAATCATGTGGACGACGGGGCCCGGCAATCACTTCGGGCAAGACGCTTATCAAGTGTGCATACCTCATACGTGCATGAGTAAAATAATTATGAAATCACCACCGGTACCGCCATGACGGCCATATTACCACATGCATAACGCATAGTTACGAGAAACGCCACATTACCATGCACACGTGTGCATGGTACGTACACGTATACGGAACGCAAATGTCCGCACGCCGGAACGCATTTCCGCTGCGAACAAAATCGATCTATTTTTTATTTCGGTGCTTGCTATATATGTAGGCTGTGAGCGCTTGGTTTTCCATTGTCGTTTGTGTATGCCACTAATTCTATCGGTTCCTACAACGACAGACATTTCGCAATCTTTGAACTCGCAGTTATTTATCATCGGAACGAGTCATCTTAATTACATTTTTTCCTCAGTTCTGCTTTGGACGTGTTCTTTCGGTATGCTGTATCGATGTAAAGAGGTGTAGCTAATCAGTAAGATTTAAAAAATCGACAGACCGTCATTAATAGGAAACGGCGGAGGCGAGCACCGCGTCGATGCTGAGCGGTGACCAGATTAAGTACCTTCAGTCTGAAACATATGCCTTTGATTACATTGCTTTTTCAGTGCCAGATTATCCGTACAGGCATTTGGATAACAACGCGATCGACGTAGTACGGCGCGCTCAATTGTCCGGCCACTTATTTCGTGCGACCGAGGGTTTGCGCCAACGTTTTGGCACCATTGGCCGCGGCAATACGTTATACAGGAAACTGCCAGCGGTGGCGAAGTCAGCACCGACGAAAAACATTTTCGGGGTTATTATTCCGAAGGGCTCCGATTCTGGCAATATCAAAAGGATCGCGTTTACCGCCTGCTTCTGATCAGACGAAAAAGAATCGGGGAGAGAGGGAAACGGAAGAAAGCTCAAAGGAAAGGCTCCAACAGCAACCGGCATTAGCAATTGCTGCGGCCTTATCAACAAGAATAACAATGAGAACCATATTAACAGCAAGGGGTTGTTGTAAAAGATCCATTGGAGGCAAATGCGTATGGACCGGAAGGAATCGTAGAGCACCCCCTATCTAAGTATCCTTCTCGTGGCTGTACTATCGAGGACCCTCGTCGACGAAATGCTGATGTTCTCCTCTTTCGGTTGGAAAAATATCACCGGCACAAAACCAAGGAAATATGCAAACGGAGCGAAATTGCCGTTGGCTTGCTATTAAGTGTCGAATGCCTAATTCTATCGAAGGTATTAAGAGCAACGGCTAGTAGCGTCAAAGTAGGGGCCATAAATATTTATAGACGAGAATGCACGAAAAGGAATCGGGTCCGGTGACAAGTCCTGCGACGAACGCAATGAAGACGACGTACTACTGCGATAAGAAGGCAAAAATTACAGGGGGTCACGGGTTTTACGAATTTTTTTTTCGTTACGTTCCTCGCAGCTGTCTTGGTGCTCCTATTTTTATCACCGCATCGCTATACTGTCATTATTAAAGATTGTGAATATCGTCCTTTTATACAGACATTTATTCAAATAGATTAGGTCGACGATTTGAAATACTATTATTTTGTGTTTGTAGCATATTTGTTGAAACATGGCACCTTGCCCTGCCCTAAATTATAATGTTCTCAAACATATGTTAGCGTCAAACGCACCTGCGGCCAGATAATGCTACGGCCCTCTCTTTGGGGCCAGTACAAATAACAAAAAAACGAGGCGAAGTTTTTATTCGTACCGCTCGACTCTATTACGTATTGATATTATCATATTAGGTCTGATAGTGAACCCATTCTGTCCAATGGTACCGCTGCTACAGTACCTATCTTACAATTAACAAGCATTTACAAGTATTAACATAAAAGTTATCTCTGTATTTTGTTGTTAGCGAACTTGATTGATAATAATATGTTGGCTGTTCAATTTAATAAATGATACACACATTTCAACCGGGATTTGGTAGCCAGGTAAGGCTTAACTAATTTACTTATTTTTAGTGCCTTGACATAAGATTAGTTAGCCGACTAGCTCGGTAAGATTTAACCGTTTATAGGCTATTTGAAATGAGCTCCCACCAAAGACAGGACATGCTGCAAATTGCAAAAGGATTACTTATGAAAGACTTCGGCCCTTCTAACAAAGAACATGGCGATATTCTTCAAAAAAGCAGTTCTTTAGAAAAGCTAAATTCGAGTCGGCGACGTCAGGCAATTGGTCCTATGCGCTGTTAACAATTTACAAATGAAGGCCAGGCCGTAAAAATAATAAACGAATGAGCGCTTGCGTTAAGATACGGTTGTTTTTTACGACATTTCAGACTATGACCAAAAACATTAAGATTAATGTTTTTGAAAAATTTCACGAATTATTAGTATAAACAAGTTTTTATTCACCAGCAGTGTCTTCAGAATGGTACTCGTATTTGTTTCACTCGATATATTTTGTTCGATTGCAAGATATTATAACCATTTATCAGCACCGATAGCTCCACGCTCGCGACAAATCGCCTTACTTGTGTCGCATAATATGAATCTACCGTTCACCTTGATTCATTTATAAAACCTTGCAATATCAGCCATCATTATCTAGATTCTTTCATGTACATATGTAGAAAGTTTTTAATAGTCACGCTTCTATCATATACTCCATGCAAACACAGTTTGTTTACTTACCGGGTGATGCGCTTCAGATGACGTACTTCCTTCCAGAAAATTGCGCTATGAGCGATCCCTGATTGGCGGGAACCACACGAGTTCCCTCTAATTAAGCAGTGTCGTCCGCTAGCTATTATTAGGCCAATAAAACTAGCCAGCTGTATTAGCTTCCATCAGAGAATACGTGGTGGCACCGTCCACTTCAGTTGTTTTGTTCTCGTGGGTTTGTCCTTTGCTCGAACACAATTTGAGATAGGTCGGCGATAAGTGAACTAGATAAATGGTACGCACTCATAAATTCTACTAATCATGATAAACCATACGTCATAATCGAACTGCGACCGGCTGTTCTACGAATGTGTGAGGCTCGTTAACGGCCGACTTATTGCCACAAGCTGCTTCTCGAATTGATCAATTGCTCGTCACTATTTAACACGAACAGGAGTGCTGGTCCGAACAGCTTCGGGCCCACTTTGCATACTTCCTGGTCCTGCAGTCTGTACAATCTTGAGCCGACTGATGCTATCGTGCTTCATGCAGTGCTCACTTCAGAGAACAGCATTAAGGTTAAAACCAGTTTTTAATAAATGCGGCAGTGGTTGCTCTCACCCCACTGTTTTTGATAAAATGCGGTCCTTTTAGAGGGATTAGCTACAGAGTAGATCAGGTAAATGTTTTCTTCTAAATCTTTAGTAAATTCCTTTACGTTCAATTGCGTGACAGTCGATATCGACGTCGTTTCCGGTTCCTCCGGATTCCTTGGTAGATTCTTAGCTGATTTACTGCAGGCCTTCTTCTGGAGAGTTTAACCAAAATGAAACACATATAGCGATTCCGTACTGGCTGAACAGCGGCAGTTGTCGCAAATGCCTATTATATATCTGGGTTCGACCCCAACTGCTTTCTACTGAGCCAATGAGCTAGCAAAGCTAACACAGAAACCCCAAGCTGATATGACCTGCGAATCGCACGCTTAAAATTGTGTTCGCTACAACCCATAAGTGAGTGGCCGGTCGACGTGCGCGTTAGTTTTAACCGCTATGACAAACGCAATGCCTGCTGGACTACAACAAGGCAGGTGTAAACATTCAAAATCGCTTTTTCTCGGCGGGTAGAAACAACTTTATTATAGCAGACGAATACTTGGTTCCACTATAGTTAACCACAATAGAAAGTTTGAGTGCTTGAGAAATCCCCGATACTGCTAATGCTGCTGCTGCTGCTGCGATGGCAGCATCTGAAGCGCCGCACAAACCTGTCAGAAGCTGCGTCGTCCGGCCGTTCAAAAAAACCCACTTGCACACTCACAGACCCAGCAGCACGCGCTATCACTACTTATACCAGCGCTGTTTGTTGGCTTACGACAGTGTTTTCTTCACTGGACCTCTTGGCGCTCCGAACGGTGTAGCTCCGGTGACAAACTCATGTTCAAACAAAAATCTTGGGAAGACGAGGTAAAGATGAGTGATACGTTTCCTTTGAGACGTTTGCTTCTGCGTTCCTCGTTGCGTCTACTTTTGCTCGTAGTGAGCACCGCGTTGTCGTTCTCGGTGCTCAGCTAGAGTTGAGATTGTGCAGTTTCCAGTAGAGAACGCTAGAGAACAGGGTTAGCAACTATCAAAGGTGGTCGGAGTCAGTCACTTCGTCTGCAGTGCGATGATGTGCTGGCAGACAAACTGATTGACACTGCCCACAGTTACAGCCCTAGACGCACTGTCATGGCAGTTGACTATGCCTTTTCAGCGTTCGGTTACTCCAATCTATAGCTGGTGCTCACTCGAGCTCTATACGTCGGCAACGTCAGCGGTGGTGGCGGCAAACCAGGCGTTTTTTGAGTGATACTCAGAGCAGATACACTCACCCTGGCCTCGCCTTTAACAACGGCAGAGCGAGCAACTACAGCAGCAGCAGCAGCAGCAACGTTAGCAAAAGTAGCAATGCTGGCAGCCGTGAACGCAGCAGCTTCCGCTGGATCCACAGAAACAGTTCAGCGATATCAATGGCAAGAGCGGCGCTGGCTGAATCCAACGATGCTAATGTCAGAAGCCTGCGCCGCGATTGCCTTCGTCGTCGCTAATAGACGTTCGCTGACACTGCCTCCTTAAGGCGTTCGGCGCTACGCAAAACCTTTACAGCAGTGACAATAGTACGGATTCTGTTTCGTCTCGGACGGAGACGTCGCCGTCAACTTCTCGATCGGCCATGCGCCGTGACCCGCCGCCGCAGGCCGTGCTCCGTGTCCGTATAACAAAAGTAAGGCTATTTCAGCAACAACAACAGCATCCAGCAGAACATCGACGAGACGGCAATAGGGATGCAACAGCACGCTACGACATGGGCTCGATGACGGCCCAGCCGCAAGCGTCGGCTAGCGACTCCTCGCACGACTGATCCATAGAGCCTTCGCTCGTTTCAGAACCGTTGAGTATAACATACGTGAAAGGGGTGCCGTGGGTACGGATACGTATTTGATCTGTCGAACGCATACGTTCCGAATAAAGCAACAAAACGGATTCGAACTGAAGACTGGCAAGGGATGCGTTTCGTATCGTCAAAAGGTGGTGTTTTAGTTTTTTATTAGTCGCTAGCGGGCTCGTACTTTTAAGAAGAAGAAAATTTAGACGCGCCAAAAGCCAGTGAACAATGATCTGTCACATCAGTGTCTAATACACCCATGCCTATGAGCAGTACACCGTACTTTTTCTGTAAACATTATTTTTCTTCATTGGGGGAAAAAAACTAAAAGATACAAATAATGCTCAGAGCAAAAAAGCACCATCAAATACCGGTTACAATTGCAATAGGCGCTCACTGATATAACGATAGAGGTATGGTTATTTATTGTTTGCTAAGCAGAATGCCTCTTGCTGCACCCTCTTGAGTGTTCAGCGGCGTGAACCAGTTCCAAAAGCGCTCAGGAGGAACACCGCTATCCGGGGGGGGGGGGAGAGGGACTCCACGTGCTCCCTCACCTATTCGGTGGCGCTCCTACATATTTCTGGTCGACAAACGCCTGCTCCGGTATCTCTGTGTCGGATCTGTTGCTAGCGGCATTCCGCGGCTCTTCGTCGATTTTACCTTTTGCTCATACTCGGAGCGGTTGCTGCGGGCCGTATACCCGACGTTTATGTATGATAATATTACAACAACAATAGAGGTTACCATGGCAGAAGCGCCGCCCAAAGAAGCGGTATCAAATGTTTAAGAAACACATACCAGCAAAGAGACGGAAAAGTCGTTTTGGCTCTCTTTCAAACAGAGCCCAGCAGCTATCGCACCCTTTTTGTTGTCTTGTTGACGCGCCTTGAAAATGTTGGCCAACATTCGCTAGTGTCTAGGTAGATTAGAATAAACGACGATGACGGGTCGCTTCCATTTAGCGGGTCGCGCGGAGCGTCGTTCAGAGCTCCGGCTGGCAGAGGGACGGTTTTGACGCCTTTTCTTAACTGCTGTTTCTTTCTAGCCAACGATAGAAGTTTATTTCATTAGCTACTTTGACCCGCGCCGGCTCTTCTGCGTCAGGTCGTCTTCCTCTAGTGGCTAGAGTAGCCGATCTGCCGCCGCCATTAGCTCCGCCAACGTTTTCAAAGGTAGCTGCAAGGAAGGTGACGTTGGCACTGCAAAAACAGTCGACGATCCGTGTGGAAAGGCTATCTGAAGAGAAATCTTGTTATACTGGAATGCGCATATTTATCACTATACCAACTTCTCTAGAGGCAAGAATTGTCAAGGTAGCAACGGCCGCAACGTAAATCCTATTCAATTGCGCTCATCGTCACGTAAAAAGTAGAAGAGGATAGACCGCAGCCCAATAGGTTTCAATACATTCAAACGTAGCGTGGCATGATTTGCTACTGACAGTAATAAACAAGTTAATCTTCCCGCAACAATAGATCCGTTTTTATCTTCTAGACAGCGTTAGAATCAATATATTTCGCCGCTTCCAGCCAGGAAATGGCGCTAGTATCATTCGTGTGTGGTAACAATTTTTCGATTTTTATAGGAGAGAAGATTTGCTACAAAGCAGAATCGGAAGAAAATGTCTGCTTAGAACACTTATCGGTTATAGTCGCAAAGAAGCTTGGCTTCCGAAGAGTGAAGATATAACACGTAGGGAAACTTGAAAAGTGCCTGGTTGGAAACGCTAGCTAGACATTGAATGTAAGAAAAACCCGCATCGACTCTGTTTTCGATTATAAGATAAGATCAAATGATTCATCTTTCTTACAGCGGAAACGAAACAAATATATATTAAAGGATGTTTTTATAATCGCAACTATTTTAATATATATCATAAATAATTTGTTAGTGCCTGTTTATCTCACCGATGTAGTGCAGCGGATGGACTGATACAAGCCTGATAGATATGGATGAATAACAGGTAAACACATTGTTAATATAATTGTTTTTGACACAGTGGACTAGAATTGCTCGGTTGTGTTATTCTTTAGACTAAGAAATCACGTCAAGAAGAATTATATTACTCAGAAGTGTATTGAGTGTAGTACTTTTGTCCGCAAGGCTGCCTTTTACAATAATCTCCCACTATTAAAGGGTATTTGGCCGCGTAGCGTATTTGTGGCAAGCGTTTGCCCCAGCGGAGTTCAGGGTAAAGGAGAATGAGTTAATACGAAAGAAACGGAGAGCTAACTCGAAATAGACTATGGAAATATAAATTTATATTTCACTAGGCTTATCCGCGTTCCGTTGGCCGTACAAGCCAGACGTGTCGAGATTTATAATTGTTGACACTTTCTACAACAAACATTACGTATCTATATAAATCTGTGTAAAAAGATTCGTTCACTTACGACATACGAAGTAAAAATGCACGCGAACATGTTCACTGATTAATGTAGCCTGGGCTTTGTTGAATTATTGCCAAACATTGGCTAATTAGAAGTGGGTTTAAATTCATGTTATGCTGTGACAAGAAGTAACTTCTAAGACAGGCTGGCCAGACTACGTTAGCGCTTTTTCCTACTAAGTCGCTTTCCGACTGACTGCCTAATTCACGACCAGCGGCCACAGCGAAGTGTGTAGTCAATCCCCCAAGAACCTCACGCTGCTTGAAGCGTTGAGTCTCAAGTCGTAATTTAGCCGAAGTGTTTGTACCGTTATATTTTACGTTTAAGTGAAATTGTCAGTTTGTTTTTATCTTTGTGACTATAATTAATATGGTAATTTACTTGGCAACATATGTCGGTAATTAATCGCAGTAGATAGCTGAAGATCTTTTCCTTTTCCTAATTCAGTCGGTTCGCCATGGGAATGAGCCACATAGGAACGGGTAACGAGCGAATTTCTAGTAGTTCCAGAGATGTTATATATTCAATTACTTTTGAATATTGTATTTGCTATACTTCTTCAGGGTCTAATAGGTCGGTATCGAAATCCACTATTTGCGTAGCGTAACAGTTCAGACAAAGAATACAGCTTTTCTGTCCTTTACAACGAAAACATTCATAGTTGTTTAAGAGCGGTATAATGATTACGGTAATTATTCTTAGTTTATAGTTCATTTATATTTTACTCAGTGCTAGATAAGATATCGCAAACCCGACAGAGTCCTTCTCGATAACTCCCACTTTATACTCTAAATTGTATTTCTAGTATTAGTCCTACTTAAAACACTTCAACACGAAATACTGTTTTTTTTTTCCTGGTATTTTATAGGTCACGAATGAGAGCGCTCCTAAATAGTCTAGCTATTCGACGCCTAGACGATTGATTACTTTATTTTGTATATACGTCATATACGACACGACATATAGATGTATGTGGAGTATATATTAGATAAATATGTTACTTGAGCCAATTGTATTTTGCCCTCTATAGATATTTTTTTCGATCCTTAAAGGCTCTTTAGTAATATGCTGTCATTTTCATTCCAGCCGTGCCGTACGACGTGATCGATGCCGACTTGTTACACTTTTTAGCAAAAAGCATGCTTTTCACACGTGGGCTATTAGAGTATCCAACGGATCTACAACGTTGAAACTTAGGCAGCAATCATTCTACATGTGACTCACTAAATTTCAGGGAAGCACACTCCAAACGAGGTTCGCAACGGAAGCCAGTTCTGCGAAACTCAGTCTGTCTATAAACTTATTTCTGTGTTTGACAAGAAAAAGCGCTTTGATCGACAGTCTCCTTAACAAGGACCAGTCTCCTTTGAAAGCAACAAGTGAGAGGCGTAAGCGCCTGTGCCAATCATTGTCCGTGATCCTGATTCCTGTACTATGCATGATTCAGCACGAAGCAGCGATATCATTAAAGACAAAACCGGATTTTGCCAAAAGTGTTGTCGCTTGTAGCTTATCTGTCTGAGCGGCAACTTAATTAAGCAGGATTTTCGGATCTTTTAGGTCAATGGATTGGCGACGGTCTTTTTTTTATGTGATAGTATTGCACCTTACTCGACGATGACGAAAACTTCGTCTGGAAACCAAGGTCGATCAAATCATGCTTAAACATGTTGAAAAACATTTTGTTCTACTTCCCTTCAACGGTGTTTTGACTTGCAATAAATTTTGCCTCGATCTTTCTTTCACCTGAGAACAACATTACCCCCTTACTATGCTATGTCTAACTATATTACGGATCGCACGCTACCACGTTGAAAATAGGGTGATAGTGGCATAACAACAGTGAGATTGAGTTCCATGGCCGTCTGTTTCAATGGATTAATGGATAGCTTGGATCGAAAGCATACGGAGACTAGAGGCAATCACTGCCAAAGCCTCCTGTTCGAGATAACGCTGAATCTTCGTTTGAGAAAGTAGTCTATAACCGATTTTTTCTTAGGGTGAACTCCGGTAAATTTCTGGTTAGTTCTAACTGGTTACTGGCTGAATGCGATTAAATAGTAATGTATATAATATGTCACCTGCGTATAATAATTACTGATCCAAATCACGAAGTTACATCAACTTAGCGTTGCCTGTAGTTGAATATTGTAAAAGTTATTTTTGACTGATTGTTTCAGCTGTGATGTGTATATATATATATATATATATATATATATATATATATATATATATATATATACAGAAGCTGAAAAATATGAACGACCCTTAGTAAATTATCGAAAACCAATGATGATAAAGCGGCGAGCGAAATTACTTTGAGAAAGCACACTTTATATAGGTACGATTCCGGAATTATAAAATTAAATCTATAAACCCTTTTTTTTTTTGCTTATCCAAATTATTTTTTGGTGAGAAAAAATGACTGAGGCTGGTGAATCGGTTTTGCCTCGATTTCGAGGTCGTAACAAATGACATCGCTAAAAAAATTAAAATTTGAAATCGGTCATAGTGGATCGCTTAAGTCGATACTTCGAGGTTTTATGTTAATTTCCTAAGTGGATCGAAGGTACTTGGCGGTGATATCAAAATACCGCTTATTTCTTTCGGAACGTTTCTGATAAAGTTGTTCGAATTAGACAAATCGACTTGGAAATAAACGATTAGCTCAGTTTCCCATTTCAGAACGGGTCATCTGTATAAGGTTTAGAGTACGCGTATTCGATGGACGTTTGTTTCACCCTTGACCACTTGTCTTATCGGGACGTCAACTGGCGGTTTAACCCTGAATCTCTAGAGCAGTAGGCAAGGCGAGTCTGACCTTTTGAGAGCACCTTCTGAATATGGCAAAAAATGAACAAAAGACAAACTCCGATAGAGCGAAAATATGTAAAATGCGCCCCAGATGTAGGGTCATGCCAATAAAGAAGACTGGAAAACGAAACGTTTCGCTGGCCAAATTGGCGGGTACAGTAATGGTAATCAATGCGCCGCTTGGAAAAAAAACGTTTTGCCATTAAATGCTCATGTCTCCTATACGTCGAACGCAATTGTAAATGGTTAATCCGGGAACGGACGCTATTTGTACCGGAATGTTTCTAAGCACGTAGAACACCGGAGACGATTGTGCTTAGTAGAACCGTTACTGTTGACTATTACGGCCGATTTGGCTCACGAATGTGGTCAGCGTCGGGAAAAACGTTGCGAACATAGACAAAGTAATCGTTGACCCGCGTTTAGGGGAGATTCAGAACCTCTTTAGACTATTATCATTGACTGTGTGGACAATTTATCGTACTGTAAATTTAATCGATTGTTCAGTGGATAGCTCGACCTCTGCATAATCTGATAGTATCTGAGCGAAAGTATAGGGATAGAAGCGCTGGCTGCCGCTGTGAACAATAATTAAATTGTATTTCAGTGCACCTATTCTCTGGCATTTAGTGCTCGGATGTTCGGATCAGACGACCCATAATTTAATGCTCCGAACGACGCATATTGGACAAGGGCATAGTGATGGCTGTCAGTGTCATGTTTGCTTATGCGATGGGAACATGAGTAGGTCAGATTAAAGCTATAGGCATGCAACCCATTTAACCTATATCGGCAATGTGTCTAACGATATTGCTAGAAGTAACAGCGAGGCCCAGTAACGGCGCGTTTGAATCAACTGAACGTTTCTCCCATTTTCGTATCCAGTAATGGCTGTTTTTTCACTATATTATTTAAGCTAAATGGCTGTAGTTCCGCTGCTTCGGAAACGTCTGAGAAACCCTCGGATCAAGAAGATTGCTTAAGAGACGCAATGGCGCTTTAGTTGCACCAAAGCTCGCTGCAGCTAAATACAAAGTAGAACATACTGTAGGGAAATATACCACCATAATACAAGAACGCTGTACAAAAAATCTCACTGACTGATCACTTATTTGATCTTCGCGTTCCATACGCACACTCCAATTAAAAAGTTCGAGCAAGTAACTGCAACGGCTGTTTACGGCAACGTTAGATCTGTACAAAACCGTTCTTCACGATGAAATTGCCTACAGTCAGTTTCCCAACGTTATCCAATGTAATAAAATTCCGTTCTTATGTAAATTTCTGGGGTTTCTTTATTTAATTTCATGGTTATTGTGTTCATGCCTGCTGATTTATATATTATTTGAAATTTCTCAATTTTTTATATACTGCCTACCCGTTGATACGTGTGTTAGGGAAGGTGTTGTGAATTAAGACACAGTCATTGTACGTATTTGTGACCACTGAAGCTTCCTGCAGGCGCCACGTATATACGCCGATTGGAACTCAGGTTTGAAGCATAACTAACTTCCCTATCTATAATTAAATTATTTATAATTTTATTATTATTATATAATTAAAAGTAACAATTAGAAAGGCAAAGAGCGAACGTTTACAAACATAATAACATTAGTCATTAGTTTGTAAACGATACTTATTCGTTTATCTATAGATGTACACACAGTGTTATTGTGCCATACGACATATGACATAAACCGCTTAGAGGGGTTGGTTATGACTCGATGCTAGTTCTTTTCTATCAAAGCCTGGGATCTGCACTTTCTGGGGTATTTATTCATAACCGAGCGATTTAATTCGCTCGGATCCCTTTTACATTACCTATTAATATTGAGAAAGGTATTGCAAAGCAGATTCGGGCTTTCATTTATTAACAGAAACCATGTGCTGTCATAGAAGAGGACTTCAGGGGAGTTAAGGGTCTTCCTACTTCGGTGCAGAGAATGCTTCACAAAATATTAAAGATTTGATTAAATGCCCCTTTTGAATGAGTAGTTGCATTTCGTTCGATATATTTGCATTTACTCGGTAAAAAAAAACTAGCAAATCTGTACTTATTTTAAATATTATCGTTTGAATAGGTTTCCTAAAGAGCCAGATGTCATCCTCCGAAAAACCATCAATAGAAACCAATGTAGATTCTCACAATTACGTAAATCGCCTATCGATCTCAAAAACCTCTCCTTGAGGTTGTAATAAAATAAGCAATGTAATGGCCGGCAGTGCCACGACATTTGTTTTCAAAGCAGGAACAATCATATAACCTAGATTTAGATCAACTAAACTGAAAACGGATGTTTAATGGCGTTAATTTCTCTTTGAGCAACGGAGAGAGTACGAATGGCACATCTCGGCTAGCTACAGTCGCTGCTGGATGCGACCTATTTGTCGTCTATAATCCTTTTACGCATAGAGCTGCTTTATATTAACGTTAGTGCTATTCTATTTTAATTATATTCGCTCGTTTTGCTGTCCCTTTTCCGTTGACACGTTGAATTATCTGGACGTACTATACTAACTAGAATATCTGTTTACCAAAGCAGGCCTCAAAAGATCTATCATCGTAAAAGGTGCCTGGTTCCGGTCAAAGATCAGCCCTTAAGAATGACGTGATGAAGTTCTGTGGTGTCTTAACTATTATAGTGAAAAAGCACGTCGTATTGGAAACAAGCAGAATTCGTTCATCAGTGTTTTGTCAAATTGTTACTTCTGCAATGGCAGCATCAATAAATGGGCTCTGATCAGACGTCTACGAAATGATTACCTCGACCAAAAACGATGGCCTGATGAAGACTGTTGATTTGTCTAACGTGCGAAATATACAGAACGTCTGTGACAACGTCTGTCTACAAGTATCCACTACGATTGGAGACCTTTCCAAAAATAACAGCTCGACGACAGAACGCTCCGTTGCGGGCAGTTATTTCTTAGTACTGTATGATGCCGCTTCTGATGCGGTCCGACCTAGAGCTCACTATGCGCATTGATGCTTACTCTTTGCTACGCACCGATTAATTCGTGGTTTTCCGGCCTGGAAAAGTTGTCTTCACATTTTCCGTAAGTCTTCGTCTCAGTCAACTTCGTTATAGCCGCTTGCGCTTCGAGGAGTTTTTTTTCCAGAGTAAAGAAGTTAATCCATCTGTCATGTAAAGCGGAGAGATGTTAGCACTGCAATTCTCTAATAGAGTTTCATCTAATTTTGCAAAAAAATCATCCATTCGGTTTTATTCAGATCGTAGTTTTCTCGGAATTATGAAGTTGTTATAGGCAAAAATATAACTTTAAATTGAAGAATCAGCTTAGATGCCTTTTACACTATGTGTAAATGTATTGCATTATGGAAAAACTTTTCTCTGCTAACTTAAATCGAACGATAATGCAATAATTCCAAGAGAATTATTATACTATCAAACAGTTGCTGCAGTTAACGTTTTGCTTGACGCCACGCAGCGCTCTTCTAGAGAATTGAGAGCCTGGTTCCATCTCTAGTAAAGCCAGCTTTGAGACAATTGGACCTCGATATGATCAACTGATTCTGTATATAAACGTTGGCCTTAAAAACTCTGTCCTATCTAAACTTATAATTTACCTGAGCTACTGACGACGTCACTGGCCCTGACAGACGCCCATTTGGGTTCCTCAAGTGTCGTACGTTGAAGCGCTTTCGTTTCGGTTATTTGGACAGGAAAGAAATTCTTCCAAACGGACATATTTCTAGGGGTGTTTAACGGGAATGCTAGTCATTGTCCCCTGGATGGACGCATATGGGCGTACTGCATTTTGCAACAAAAAATACAACAGTATTGGCCCGATAAAGTTAAGCACTTGTAAGTCACAGCACTTTTTAATAACACTTTAGTAAAATATAGATGAAAAGTAACGCTCATCTGGAACTTACCTGAATTTTAAAGCCGCTCACGAAATCGCTGTTTTCCAACAAATTTCAATAACAAAATTCATATATGTGACTCCTCTATGAAGCACTATTACGACTATAATCATATATTCCCTAACTATTATGCTATTCAACAATCTACAGTAAATAATTTTCGAGTAACATCGATTTCGCGTAATGGCCATTTATTACCGAAATAAACAACTTGTAAGGATTGTGTTTTTATTTATGGGTTATATATGTATCACTCGTATTGTGTATTGTACAAAACATACCATGTTCCTTTCCTCAACAAAGCGTCGTCTTATCTAGTCTAGCTTCTTCGCGAGGAAAACTCATCCCCTTTTTCGTTATCATCACACCTACACTTGTCGTACGTCCAGTGGTAAGATCAGCTGTACGGAGGCTGTTATATACATGAAACTTCCGATCGTCACCAACGGAAGTATTACTTACATATTATTGTTGCCATCGTGTTTATTTGTCAACAGTTATTTACCAGCTATCATACAAGCCACTTCGCGTTGTATAACAATCTACCATACGTAGCTCTGTCACTATGGCGAGGGTGACACGGCTCAGCATTGTATAAGATTTAAGGCATTTACAAAACCCGCTGCGCCTAAGGATTTTTCCGTATCTCTATATACGTATCTATAGGAAATAGCAACACTGAGCCTTCATAATCAAGGGTTATAGCCTATCTTATGCAAAAAATCGGCACAATTCCAAGTGCTGCCAGCTGTGTAAGGATAACAAGGAAGAGATTCAACATGGGGTCCTGTAGTCGTCCGTGTAGTACTCGAACAGCAGACGCGGAAGAAGATCCGTCTGGAATAGGGTATGATGAAATATCAATACAGTGTTCGCTTATAGAGAAAAAAACACACTATACCTGATAAGCAGCAACGGGTATATAGTAGTCAATGTTTTTGAATAGCCAAGTTAGCTTACAACTCACTACAGAGCCCGCATCGGTGTCCATAACGTGATAACTATTGTCGGCGCAGAATTTCAAAATGTGATTCAGCAGTATACATCCATAGATTTGTTTCGGTACGGGCTTGCATGTTTCTGAAGCTCGGTTTTGAAGACAAATAGATCTAGCGATTTTAACCGCTTACCGCTACTCAGTCGATTTCCATACTTTCCACTGGGCTTCATCGTCTGACTTGCGCTGCCTTTGCCCTGCAGACGCCAGAAGCTGTTGGACAGGTTTCTGTTGTACGGACTGTGTTGTCGATTGATATCGTAGATATTGACAAATGGAGACTGAGCTTCGGTGGTCACTGACCAGTGGAGTAATGGCGTTGTGCTTTTTCGCCCTGGTTGAGCTGAGGTTGGCCGATGGGCTGGCGGACGTCGACTCGAGGCTGTCCCATGCTTACGAGAAGACTTTATTGGTCGAGATGTGCTTGTACTTGGTATTGTGGTCGGGCTTGGAGTGGACCGGCGCTCTGTTCACGAAGAAGACAAACGACTCGAGCAGCTTATTCGGCAAGCAAACTTAGAATACTTCAAGGTCGCATCTTTTTTGTTAAAGAAAGCATAACATGTAAAGAACAGAAAGGTTTTCAATAGAAACCGTACCAATTATTGTGATTTTAGCCTCGGTATGCCCTATACTATTTTGTGCAGTACAGCGGTACGTGCCAAAATCGCTTCCTTGGTTGACCCTCACTCGCAAACGCATGAACGTTTTAAGGTCGTCCTGGCTGTTTGATGTATGATATTTACTATCGGAACCGAGTCTTTGCCCCCGATGTAGCCAAAGATGTTCCGCTTTAGGGTATGCCTCGACGTGACACTCCACGATGACACTGTCTCCAAGAGACGCTTGAACAAGTTGCTGCGGCACGCGGATCAAAGGGGGAACTGAAATAAACGTATTGCAATTTACCATAACCTGAATGTTTGGTAAATTACAATGGAATTCTACTGACATGATTCACGTTCATTTGATAGCTACACTCTACCTTGCCTTACATCCTAGTGTTACCCTGTCGATTTCCAATAAATTTTCAACCATGCATCAAAAACCTAGCTTTACTTACAAATGACTTCAAGGTGAATGCGTCTGCTTATTGAAGAAGGCACCCCATTAGATGCAAGACAGATATAAATTCCCATTTCTTTTCGACTTACACCTCTTAGATGCAATTCGGGTCCCACATGGGTCGTAGCCCTATGGCGTCGTTCTATATTAAACACCTAAAAATTAAGCAAGTTTCTATAAGAGTCTATAAGATACTACAATCCGTATTGCTTCGTGCTTTCACCTGATATGTATCGTAAAGGTAAATAAATAAGATATTGTGTTAAGTCATGGTACGACAAGACGTCAGAGAGGTCTAGGGGAATACATTTTTTACATCGATCGGTAGCTGAGTGCGAGCTCTTTCACGAGTTAGTTCTCCCGAAAATTGTTTATACAATACGTGTCATGTGAACAGATACACAATGCGTCTGAAGGTCTTTCATGCGTTTTATGGCGCATGTGTTATTTCTACGAAGCAACAGCTCCACCTACCTGTGAATCTTCTCTTCGCCAGGTAATTTTCGGTTGAGGATTTCCTCCAGCATGACAACGCAAAACCGCGTTGTCATGTTCGCGCGTCGTCACATTATAGCCCGTGTTTTCTAAAAAGTAAGGTGCAACTAGAAACGCATTGAGGGACGAGTTTAGGATAGAGTTTCTATTACGTGTATTGCTTCTCCGTGTAGTAGCCGTAAACATGAACGAAACGATAGAACCAGTATTCAATATATTCGTGTCGGTGGCCAAAAGGTTATACATTTTAACTAACAATGATGCGACGACGAAAAAAATGTGTACGTCCTGTAGCTGTGTCAAACGCCTTTCGGATAGGACACAGTCGTTCGTAGCTAACTATGAAAATACATGGCTTCTGCTTCAGGTTTCACTTGATTCTTATTCATACTATGAAGAGATACACAATTGCACAACATTGTCCAAATAAATAGCTTAAATAATTGGTCTACATATTCAAATTGGAATAAAAAAAAAAAAAATGTGTGAACCATATATTTAGTGTGCCGATAGTATAACAGAAGAAACAGATGAACATATATATCGCCATCGGAAAAATGTATCTCTAGATCAAAAAGCCAAACAAACTTACCGACAACGTTAAGAAATCCGACCTGGTTTCTCATCGGCCTCGTGTTCACCTGGCACATATAATAGCCAGAGTCCTCAGGCCGGACATCGGTGATTAGTAAGGAAAATTCACGATGCGCGAAATGATTTACTCTGACACGTTCCTGGTTGGCAATTACGTGTGTGTGAACCGCCAGCAGAGTTTGTTTGTCCACATTAAGCCAGGCGACCTATGCCGATTTCGAAATAATCAGTGTCAAATAAACATGGCGTTTTTCAATTTTCGTTACACCGTCTAGATAGAGGGATATATAGATAGGGGTCTTTTCCGATTAATAGACGTATACTAAAAATAAGGTTCTATAAATAAGAAAATAAGCTTAAAAAATAATACTAATAATTAGTATTAATATCTAACAAAATAGAGGTGAGCGTTTTAATGATTTTACATTAGTTATGACATACAATCAAGCGAAGTACGTAGTCGATTCAAACGTGATACTGTGTACGATTGTTTGTATAAATATGAAACAGCCTTGATACGAAGTGACGAGGCTCAGACTACACAAAATGATAACAGATTAACGATAGCCTAAGATATATATACATACATACATATAGATCTAATAACATCAAGCAAAATCTAAATGTACAGTATAATTTCCCAAATTGTCGATGACGCATTTCAACTCAGCGGTTTTGCCTGCTGCTACAGTGACGCTTGGTATGGGTTCAACGAAGTTCGGATCTTCCTGTTCCAATACGATCGGACGATACGGGTATTGTTCTTCTGTAATAATAAACATATCATAAATGTATTTCGTCACTTTTCCCATAGCCCTGAACATGCCCTGGCCACAGTAAAATAGGAACTAACCCAACAATTCATGGGGAAATAGGAAATGTTTTAGACCAATTAATGGAGAGTGTGATTTTGTGCAAGTTAGGACATGACTATTTGAAGTTCGTATACAGGAAATATCTAGCTTAGGATTGTCATTGTATGCACGTACGTTATATCTATTTGTCACCGAAGAAAGGAGCGTGGAAAGCAACTGAGTACTGAGGGATACTGTCAAATTCTGCAACAATGTCTGGTAATCTTTCCCACAATTCCTTTTAATGTTTTTAGGTTTGAAATGACTCCATTGGAAATGATCGTACGCTTTACTAGCTATTTTCTGCACTCAACATTTCTAATAGTACGTTCACTTACTGTGAAGCGTAGGTAATTCGTTGCTCGAGTCTTCTTCGTCGTACTCAAGGTAGTCGAGGTCGAGAGAGATATTTGGCCGGCGAGGTTCATCTTCCTCAAGTGAGCGATGCCGCCGCAATCGTCGATGTAATAAATGCGCGTCACGCTTCAAAGGAACATATCCATGTTTCGTCTGCGGATTACAGTAGAAAATTACTATGTATTAGTGTACTTTGCTAAGGCAGCACCGTTTCGATAATAGTACAGAACAATATAGTAATTTATACAGAACAAAATTCGTGTTATTTTTATTTTCTGACACGGCTCGAGGTCGACCACTTGGCGCTTTGTGAGAGCGCATAGCTTCGAATGAAGTAAATTACGGATGGAGGATCTTACCATCAAACATTTGTACTAGGCATTCCGAGTAGCATTTATATGAATATAATAAGACTCTGTAACTCTTCATGCAAAGCTTAGAGCCTGAGTATCCCTGTGCAGCTACAAGTATACTCTCTACCGTGACCTCAGTGCGGTGCCCTTGTGATGGCACAATCCCTATTACACTTCGGGACATGTGATGGTGGAGTAGGTTCGAAACCGGACGCAGACACAAGGTTTGCCTTGTGCTGGAAAGGACCAGCCGTCTGGAACCATGCTAAAGTAAGCCCAGTACATTTTTCAGCTTTCAATGCGATACAACATATATACGTATGCACAAAATACACGGATGTGCTTTTTGTTTTCTTCTAGAGATTTTCACCCTAACAGTCACCGCCAGCCGTTTACGCTTCTGCGTAGCCGTCACATATTATAACTAGCTGAGTTCGTAACTAAGGGGACGACTATTGTTACAGGATTCTGGTGCTGGCAGAAATGGCACTATCCTTCGTAGATCTCGTCAATCGTTCATGAGTTAGCTTCACGGCATCTCTTTACGTTGTGCAAATAATCCTGCTTTCGATTGTATTGGCTAAACTATCTATTCGTTAGAAGATACATTGTGCTGGCAACGATAAGAACCCTGACATGCGTAGTAAGTCCGATCCAACTTACCATATGCGAAACGGTGCAAATCAGAAAGTTCCATTGATGTAAACATACTGTAAGTTCATCCATTGGGCTAATGTGTGGTGGACCTCGGAAAGTTTAAAACATAAAATCGAATGATAATTATAATTTTTTTTTCATACAACATCCTTGAGTATTCTACGCCTTAGCTCGTTGTTTTGTGTCAAATAATATTCATATGAAATTTACGTGTTTCAATGGTTTGTAAGTATGTCGCATATTTTTTGGGCTTAGGCAAGGATAGGGAATGAGGTATTTTTCTCCCTATTCAAGGATAGGGAATTACGTTATTTAAAGTTTAGTTACAAAGGTTGAAAAAGCACTGCACTTTTATAAGTTCTCTTGACGCAACCCTTGATGGACCGATTAAAGTGCACTTTGATCCCGTTAAAGAGCCTAACAAAATCACTGTAAGGCTCTTTAATGGGCTAGTACAAAGATATCGCACAGGGATCCGATGTTTATTTTCTTAAATGAAGAAATGTCCATTTCTCAGGTAATTGAGATGATGCAATATGTGGAGTTGTCAATTCAGGAAAAAAAATTTTAAGTTTCCTAATTAATATTGCGCCTTTTGAACTCTTATTTTGAAGGCAAGCTTCTCATTACGTTTAATTGAAGCCCAGCAGGAAGGACTCAAGTATTAGGTCTCAGTGAATCAGTAGGGAGTACAAAGTCGTCCACATAGGCCACTCATTGTAGATTCCCTCAATTCGAAACCAACCTACGCTAGATATAATAATAATGGATATTATTCTAGGGACATTTGTAACTTATCCACGTCCGCGGGGTGCGCATCTAGATAGTTCTCGAACATTGTTTTCAATGTTTCAGGACGATCAACAAATACCGATAAGCACGGTTTGAAATCGAAGTATGCCATACATGGAAAGGGTCAGTCGCGTAAGAAATGATCGCGAAACCAGGGTGCAAACTATGCAGTAGAAGTAATAATGTGTTTTACTTATTCTCATCCAGCTCCTTTTAAGTTAGTGCAATACTACTGTATAACTACGAAGCAACCCAATTAGGATATGAAGACGTATATTACCCTATAGATAAAAGCAAGTCTTCATGTTAGCACTGTTGCATCTGTAAGCTTATGCTTTCTTTCCTCAACCCTAAACGCACCGTGAATCAAATAGAAACGTGTGAAAATAGGTCGATCTTTCACAACTGTAACTATCAGGCCGCAGGCCAATCGAGGTTAACATAGACAAGAATATTCGGTGCTGATCCGGTATGAATTATAAGTCAGCAACAACAAGCCGTGGTTAATCGTGCATAAGCCTCGACAATTTCGTCTTACGCTTTTTTTTTTTTTTTTTTTTTTCTATTCAAAGAATAGTATTCATGCCCTTGGGATCACCCTGTCGTTACATTGATTAGAAATAACCTAAGAACCCACATTCTATGTATACAATTGCACTCAGTTAAGCCTGCACAAATGGCTGTCCATATTTATACGAATCTGAATTGGAAGAAGTAATCAGGTTTGTACTCCTTTTACTTCAAAGAGTATATATATGTATACAGTATTCAAGACAACGCAGAATTCTCGGCTGTGACAAGAGCGCAATGCAAACAAAAACACTATGCGATTCGGGTAAATGCCCTCACACCCTTAAGCCCAAACCGTCGGCTGACTTTAGACTGCAGTCGCTCTCCTAACACTTTGTCCTTTCACGGAACGCCCGTGCTCTGGTCTCAAAGGGGGCGGATTCCTGCTGAACCCAGATGACTTGCGAGGATGAAGTTATTATAAACCAGCTCCGCTTAGAGTTACTACGGCAGGCGTAATGAAGCTGGCAGCTGCTCTCTCCTCTGCGAGTCCAGTGGTCTATGTACAGCTTTTTCACCTTCTAAGTTTCTCTCCGTCTAGTCTAGAGCCATAGGCAATATCCCTTTGCCCCTACGAACCGTTGGACGTGAGAACGCAAATGTGATTCGAATTTGCTTCATTCTCAACCACCGTCAGACCACGCCACTTTTCCTCGTGGTCGGGGAGGGTGGCAGAAAGGGTCGCTTGCCAGCACAAAGTTTAAACTCTTCGAAATGGTCGGTCATAGAGCCAGTTATGTGATGGGGTAGGACAGTTAGAATCCGAGTGACTCCAGTAGGTAGCTGGGCTACCTATGTAAACCACGTTTAGCCACGTGCTTTTCATGACCGCCTTGCCTTTTGAACTTGACAAAGATGTAATCAGACTAACTGCACGTTACGATATACATAGTGACAGAGCTGTTTGGTGGCATGAGCTAGAAGAGTCAAGAAGTGTTTGAAAACCTTTGGTAACATTCAGATTAGGTGGCGTGTATTATTAAGCCTGTGTGGGATAATATGTGCGTTGTCATCGAGGTAAATCTATGAGGGGAAAAATCTTTTTTAGTTATATTAGAAGATAGGTGTACGTATAGAATAACTTAAAAGAGACAAAGACAGAATAGAATTATACCATTGGTGAACGAGGCCTTGCACCTGAACTCTGGATTCCGACGAATAAAATACACAGAGCTGAAAAGAAAAATAAATGTTTTAGTAGATCTAAACGTTGTATTAAATTTCAAAGTTAGACATATAATAAATATAGTGTGTATTGTTATATTTCATTTCGAAGATACACATTGTTTACTTATATTTCATGGAAATAGAATCAATGTCTTTTGACAGCTCTACAAGAAAAGCATGCCTGTTGTGCCGTGAATGGATAGACGTTACCCAGGAGAGGTTGAACGAAAACTAACAGATATAAACCTCGTTGATGCCTTTAAAAATGATAAGTTTTACTTGGTTGTCAGGCTTGAAATCCAGCCCGAGGAATAGCACGTTCACGATACGAAAATGCTATTCAATCAACGAGCGTTGGTCTTGACGGAACGCTCTAGAAAATTTGTCGCCTCTTACGGAAAAACAGTGAAAAAATATGTGAACGTATATCCCTGGTAAAGGATAGAACGTCTATGAATGTGAATGAAACTAATAATAGGACGCTTCCTATTCTATAGCAAAGTTCCGACAGCCGGGATCAGACCAGCGGCAATTTCACTGATCAGTGTCACGCCACTAACCGGTTGATGGCTTTACGCCCATATCATAGCCTTTTCAATGACTAATGAATGTTTCAAATTTGACGTCCGCTGCTCTCAAACATTTCTTCAGAGGGCTGGCTCATTTCAACACGAAACGAAGTGTGTCTACATCTGGCTTCAGACTAAACGATCGAACCTATCCTTATGCTAATAGGGCAAACAAGTAATCAGTGCGCTATTACAGGGATCCGTTGACGGCCAATTAAGCTCGTGCAAGCTGTCTTTTGTTTGTCTGACTATGTACGCATGCTCACTCTGGATTCATCAGACCTTCACCATAAGGCAACACACACATGAACATTGTCTATGTTGGGGTTTAACTGCCACCATTTGCCTGATCGATCTCTTGAGAAACTTTGATCAAGCGCCCATGCTATTTTGTTGCCTTTACGCGTTTTGCGCCACCATAAACTTAATCCAGCAAGCCACCGTCAGGCGTCTCCTCTCTCTCTCTCTCTCTCTCTCTCTCTCTCCCCCCCTCCCTCCCTCCCTTACCGTATCCCATCCGTCGGCTTTTCGCATTAGCCCATTTAAGTAGAGTCTTGAACAAGCGCAGGACGGGATGGTTGTAACGGAAGTAATGTATTAGTAGTAAAAACTTCGCAATCCACTGAAATGGGTAAAAAACGAACGCTTAAAACCTTTTAGCGTTAGATAGGCAGACAGAGTCGCGATCGTAGGATCTGTTTTAAATTCTGAATGGATTTGCTATTGGACACACGCTACATGTGGGTTTTGTGACTGCACCATGGTATAGGGTCTCTGTAACATCAGCGTCATCATATAGAGTAGAAATAGCCAACAGTTAAGTCTTCGACGATCGAAACGGATATAGGTTCAATATCGAATCATCGCTTGGTTCGCAACCGTTAACTGTTGGTCGGTTTCGTATTGAAGATGACTAAAAATGATGATGAATGCCGCAGATACCTCTCGTACAGAGGATACGATCATTGCTTCGACGTGTCTTCAAACAAATCGCGCCAATGGAGAGAACGCTAAAAGAAGTCGGGAACCAAGCAATATAGAGATGAAATCAAATGTGAGATATCGAACCAGCTTGGAGACTGTGTCTAGATATGAGTTTACCTGAAGGCAGCCTACTGCTATAATAAATGCAAAAGAGATGCAAGCGACTATAAACAGTTATCTATCTAATAGATGCCCCTACACACGCGGTGTGCGCAATTATAAAATTCTTATTTATTTGAAGATCTTAACGTGTTTGCCATGTACTCAATCGATTCGATTATGAAATAAAATCTCACAGTATAAAAAGTTACGCAAAGATTCTTCTATTAAATCTATATCCATACACACCTATTAATCAACATCTTCTATTTACTAAGCTTCGCGCAGTGTGAAATAATACGTTACCTATGTACTAGTTCAATTTTAATGTTTGCAGATCAACTTCGAAATTAATAACCGTCTTAATAGTTAAATCGTATGACACATTTACCTCGTTGGGATATTAAACTTCAATTTGAATGCTTACACGGTCATCCACTTTCGATCAACTTCTCCATCTGCCTCCCCATCTTCTTTTTACCTCCAACAATTTGATTCTTGAATCCCCACATCGTCGACAGTTCCCCACGCTGAGCTAGGCCCCGCTCACAATAAATCGCTCCTAAATTGCTTTTGCGTTGTTTCGACTAGCTAAATGACCGAAAGCTGATCACGTCAATATGCTTGTGCTTCATTTCGGTCCTTATTGGGCATTGGAGAGCCCATCTTCATTCGAACTCTTTTTCAAACCTTCTCCGCTGCTACCGCGGCCACCGTTGCGTCCACCAATACGCTTCATAGTACAGCCTGGGCAAGTCCCGAGTTAACCTCTTCCTCACGTACGTAGCTCATGCAGGGTTCTACTGCAGGTGCGAAGGCCGGATGGTTCAGCGTGCAAGAAAGCAAGCCCTGCTTTTCGGTCTCGATCTGCTTCGACTTGACCATCATCGCGTTTCGTCATCTCCCTCTTCCCTAGGCCCTGTCTTTTTCATTCAGCAGAAATTTTCCTCGGAGGAAAGAGCTATAAGGGATAAGGATATGGAGGGAGACGAAGAAGAACACCAACGACAGCTGGTTAGTTGTAGCCACGGTGTTAGTGGAAGGCAGTCATCGTGGAACGGGGCAGACGCCACGAAAGGTTTTCTATCTCTCTTCGTTGCTCAAAACCCTTGAGTGCTTCTGTTTCGTTGCTGTTGTTATCGTCGGCGTCGTGTTTTTCTTATTCCGGCGCTAGCGCTTTTTCGTCCGTTTTTCTCTTGTCATCCTATTCTATGTATCCTGGCATAAGAATGGATAAAACTCATTCCTTCCTATACTTATTTATCGCAGACTTATGCTAAAACTGTAGCGGTTGGTGGTCTATAGGGAAATCATTTAGTCTTTTTCCCCACACAAATACACAGCGTGGAAGAAAGACACAGGGAGGGAAAGAGAACGAAAAGAAGAGAATCAAGAAAAGTTAGAAGTTTACTAAAGCAGTCCTTCTTTCTTCACACTCCAGTCATTCGACTATTCCACTGCCGCCGGTGTAAAGTCCCATTTCTACTATTACACTCGCACGGGGATTCTGCTCCGCCACTCCGCGGCCAGCTCTCTCTCACGATCCTAGTTCGCGCTATGGTGCGCCCAGCTTCATCCCTGTATAGGCATAACTTTTCCTTGATTCCCGCACCTCCAATGGTGCGTTTCTTCTATCTTTATTTGCGTTCCTTACCATAATGCCATCTGTGTTGGCTTCCTTATTCGTTCATTTAGCCGACAGCTCCTACTACTCAACGGTTTTACCTCGTCTGAACCCCTGCCTCTTCCTTTCCTCTTTGTCTAACCTTTAGTCGTAAATGAAAGCCGGCACTGAGTTCGTCATTTTGGGACTAGCCGAGTGCCGCCTCGAGTTCCTGGATGTCGGCGCCAGCATCCTGCATTCTGATGCCTCCCTTCTTACCCGAAGCCTAGCTCACAAGTATTGCGTGAGTGCCGCCCACTGACCCCATATCGCTTGGCGCTAGGGCTCGGTCGATCCCCAGTAAGCATCCCAATTCGTCGTCTTCCCGGAAAGAAACAAACCATTTCGTCGCCTATTACTTTTCTACTCCTTTTTCATCGCCAGTTCTGTCTATTTTTTTTTTTCGGAAATTGCTGCGTCTCGACCCAAAGGCCTTTTCTATATTGAGATGGGTCTTCCGCGAGGATCACGCAGCGTGCGTTGCGCAGTCCTATCGCGCACAACACATCGAGTAAGGCACCGCACGCGATAAAAATTCACAATGATCTACCTGTATATGTTATAAAGTCGAGCAATAGAAATCTAAGTATAATGCACATTGTACCTGTCTGAGAGGAATGTCTGTAAGGGCTTAGGGAACAAGTATTTATCTTGCCGTCGGTGGCTGTCAGCAAGGCGCATTAAAAGCCATGATATCAACGTATGCTTGACGACGAAGGGTACGGAGGACTCTTCCGACACTTTAAGTAGCTCGAGTCAAATTGAATGCCTAAAAGCAGAAAATTACTCCCCCTATATGAGTTTGTACTATTCGCACGTTTTAGCATGTAGCCCCGGGACACGCTGTAAGATGTTCCCTATGAATGAAAAAATGTATGCCTTTTAGATGGCTCGTCGTGATTAGCTTAATTCACTTTGTTAGTAACCGAAACTAAGCGAGATTTCGCCGTTCACGCTGTTTAGTATTAGAGCAAATAAGCACTGCCGAGTGCTAGCGCGGTGAGACCTATTGCATGCTTAAAATTCAAGTAGATATTGGTTTTGAACACGGCTGATCCGACTGGACGCAGATCGAGAACGAATGTAGTTCTTTCCTCCGACTCACTCACTAGTACTATGTACACATATGTATATCGCGTTACCTACGATTTAGCGTTACTGCGACCAACCTCATCAGGAATGCTGGGTAAATTCAGAGACGTCCGTATGCCAGTTGTCGTTTCCGTTTTTCTCATTGTTGATTTGATACAACTATACTGATATTAATCATCAATGAAGACCCGGGTCCACACTAGCCGGAAGCCAAAAGCACTAAAATGAATATAAGCTCCGTAGAATTTAAACGCCATTTGATAGTCTTCATGATATGTCGTAAATTATTTCGTCGGAATTTGAAGCGTAGAGAGGCCCTAATTTGGTACACTATGCTGCATATTTTGTAAATTACTACTACTATTTGCACTATAAGTATCGAGGAACAAGGCGTAATTCGAATATCCAGTCGCTCCGCCGCTACGCACGGGGTCCTTATGCACACTCGAATCCACTCTGTTGATATCACAAGCAACAGCGATTTCTAAGAGCCGCTTACGTTCTGTATCGGCAGTACAACGCCGCTGGCCCTGCCTGATCTCAAAAGGCTTTGAGCTATGGCCCAACTGGCCGTAAAACTTTCCCTCCTCTCCTATTTCGTTAAAGTGGACGCGTAGATTGTAGATAATAACTACACATGAATTATCGTCCTACCTTGGCAAATTAGACTCGATAATGACCAATCATATAATATAATTGCAATAGAGTCAGAGTTAGACCGAAAATCGTTCCTCTGAGACCGATAACGTTCGGTTTGAAAATGAAGAGATGTCATTGTAACTCGCCAAAGCCTACCACGGCCTTTGGCTCGTAGATTCTACTTGTTTTTAATTTTAAGCAATAGTCTTGACATAGCTGTCTTGTCCGAGGTAGGATCAACGATTCAACGTATACTATTAACGTATTCTACGAGCGACCCAGCAGTATTCACTGTGCCGTATGAACATTCAGCTTCATGGAAACCTACATACTTGAGCTGGAACTCAAGCGTTATGCTGAACTGAAGTTAAATGAGCTCAAAATCTCCTAACTTATAACGAGAACAATAAAGATTATTCGATTCCACAGAAACGTTCAAAAAAAAATACCCAAAGGAAGAAAAAATTTCTCCTTCCATTTATATTACACTTGATATTATTGTGTAATGTGAATGTGTGTGTGTGTGTGTGTATAGTCTATATGTTATTTACTATGCAAAAAGGCAAGTCACTATCACTCTTCATGTGTATTCACCACGGAATGATGTACCACTTCACAGGGTTCCTCTTATACACCAGACAAATTACGTTCAATGCGATTTGCATTAATAAAATGTACCAGACGCTCACCTCGATCAACTTAACTTGCAATCATCCGCACTCATCTCCATATAGAAGCCACTTCGAGATTTAAAAAAAAATTCCGAGTGAAATATCTGTATTTCTAAATGCCTGCCATCGAAGACAAAAGCGTGACTCTTTAATATTATATATGTTCTTGGTTTAGATACATACAGCCGCTGTTAATGTGCAGCTGGAAGACGTAGAAAAGCTTCTCGTTTCATTGCTAAACAGCTATCTTGACACAGGAATGCTCTGTGCGGAAAGACCGTACAGGATCCTCGCTGATGGATGGAACGAGACGATATGATCCACTAATGAAATTTAGTTTAAACCGTTATGTTCTTGTCAGACGAACGAGTACAAGTGGAGGTCCTGGTTTATCGTGCCCACAGCTCTGGGATTTGTTCAAATATGAGTGAGCAGCGCCATTTATTGCAAGTGACCACGTTTGAAAGAAAGTTACATGATAGCAGAGCTCGGTCACACCATGCGCGTGGTAAACAGCCCAGACGTACATACCATATTAACCTTACTTACAGAATGCAGCTTGCTACTATTAGGAGAAAAATGAGTTCTGATGCATCTTTCTGACTTTAATACCTTTTCGCAGCAGAAACATCACTCGTCCAATTTAGATTAATGTTGACAACACGAGCTGTATGTTCATGACAAGAGAGATTTGAGCCAAAAGGTACGGTATTATTGTTTTTAAGTATTCGTTTTACCGTGCCTTGAAGACCTATTTAAGCTAGGCTCGTATATATATTTTCGTTTTTTGCTGGTGGCAGCCTACCACTGTACAGAGAAACTCGTCAATTTAAGTCTGAATACACTGTTCGAAAATACAAAGTTACGCTTAATATACCGTGAAGTTCCGTAGGCGACAATTTCGAAATGCATCCACTAATACAAGATTCAGTAGATATATCAAGTATGCAACGTTGGGTCCGACCCGAATTTACTAAATAACGCTGTTATATCACAACAAACGCTTTCGTTTCGACTTGTCATTGCCAGAAACGCCAACTCTGTCTAAGACAAGGGTATTTAGAGCTGAACAATGCACAGCATAACTCCGACATTACCATAATCATGTATTTTCGCATACAAAATCGTTTGACGTGACTGCATTACGTATGACCAACTCTGATTGAAACACAATAAGCTTTGTCGGGCGCCATTGTGCCAGCATACCCTGATAGCAGCATTCGTTGTCAAATCGTTTAACACCTTCGACCCAAATTAACCCACTCCTTTGTTATTCCCAACAGTCTCAACCCGCTGTCGGCAACCGGACTTTGTAATTGCCGACGGTTACACAACGCTATTGAGTGCCATCTGCAGCCTGGGCACTCTCCTATATTGTGGTACCAAAACATGGACCACGCTCCTGTTAGGACCTGTATAGACATATTGATCACGATATACCAGCAGCAACTGTTTAGAACAAGTCTCAACAGGAAATATTAGGAAATGCCTGGTAGTCAGGGCGTCAAAAAGAGCGGGGTCCCTCCCCCCCCCCCCCGGGCCCATGATCTGTCGAATTGTTTGCAATGCAGTCGGTGCAGTCGCTGTGGTAGTGGAGGTGATAGCGGTGCCAACAAGTAGCAGCGGCCACCTCAGTTACGGACTTGGGCTTGCTTATCTATTATGATGATGGTGTCGTATATAACACACCGCTTGTTGTATCTATTTACCCCATCCTTTTCCCTGAACTCTTTACCTATCGCTCTTCTGTGCCCAGCGATTTGCCATTGCTCAACGTAAAAAGCACCAACGGCCATAACTACCGAAACCATAAGTATCTCAGAGTGAAAGCTTTTTCGAGGCTAGTTTCTTTTCTTTTTGCTACTGAAAGCCACTCGGTGAAGCAACGAAGAAAAGGAAAGGCATCTAGAACGGGCTAGGAATCAAGTTATAGTACGCTAGCAGCCTTCTCTCTAAGATCTAGGAAAGCGAAAGGCCCCTTGACAGAGCATGTGGCCATGAATGATCTAGTCCTAAATCAGGTTACTGCCAGACCAGGTCGTATTGCAATAGCTGCGATCGGTTGGTATCCATAGTTGCGTCCCAAGACACTTCAGCTAAACGTCCAAGATGACACCTTCCTAGGCGGAAAACAGAAGAACTTGTCCACTGAGCAGCAACAAAGATGTACGATCATCTAAAGATAAGACACACCCGTCCGTCGCTCAAGATGACACTTCATAGAAGATTTGCTGATCTCTGTGGTTAGCTCAATCTGTTGGGTCGCTCTACAAGCCCAGGCATCTACAAGGGATAATTTTTGCTCATGTTTATATAGTCCCATATATGAAAATGGATTCATAGGCTATTTCAAGTCGATTACGCAGTTTCAATTTCGATTATTAAATTGGCAAGCTTCATCAACAAGAAAGCAGACTAATTTTTCTAATTAGTTCAGTGTCTAATTTTAAAAACATTCGAAATTACTATACAAAATTTAACCGCTATTTATAACGATAAAGGCTAAAACGCATCAGGTACTTACATTGAATGCTTTCGAATCGGCCTGAATAGCTGTCAAACGAAATTCGCATTGGGTGGGCTTACCTCTACTTAACCAGGCTAACATGCGTCTTCGACATTTGATTGAGTCCTCACGTAATTGTACCTTACAACTGAATTGAATATCCTTTAATCTTCGTAACAAACATCACATATATATATATATATATATGCGTGCTAGGTTTAAATTATGTGGAAATTAGCTGGCCACTGAATGATGAAACCTAATCAACGAGCAGAATCCAAACTTAGCCATTATATCGCTGATTTCCTTGGCCTACAATGAAATAGCCTAAAGCCTTCCCTCCTTAAATATTCTTTGTCGATAGGGGCAGGTAATACGTGTGCATCTAGCATACCTAGTGATCATCTTCGCTAGGTAGCCATTCGCGTTTGACCTCTTGTGCAACCTATTCTAGCATGTTATGATGCAATGTTCATACATTGTATCTTATGCAACGCAACCATAAGCAATGGGAGCAAAACAAGGTCTCAGAAAACGAGAAAAACATCGACGCCATTGACCAGGCGGTAACTTCGTGATGCTCCCGTCTCTCCTTTATATAAACTGGTACTTTCACGTTCCTTCGGTACATAGTAAGAACGAATAAACAGTTGTACTCTTCTCCGTTTCTCTGCGACGTCAACAAGCAACACTGTAAGGCAATTGAAGAGTCCTCGTCAGTAGTTGATAGACAAACTTCCCATCCGCTTACCGGCAATGGTTACGGATTGGACGGCTCAACAGCCGCCAAGCTAGGGTCGCTATAAGGACACAGAGCTAAGGGAAAGGCATGAAGGTGGGTATAATATTAGACGAAAGTGAGGCTATACCTAGGAGACCTTGTGGAGTCGCACCAGACGGAATGGTCCGGCGCATCACAAGCTTTGATGTGGGCCTTGACGGGAGGCTCTCCCGGCACAATCATGCGCAGCAGGTTATATGGATATAGACATAATGCAGTTCTATGGATGGCGCGGTGTCGGCCAAAGGGGCAGACACAAATAAGGGATGGTGAACAGTGTGTGAACCCTACAATAAAGACAGGTCAGTCGGATAGATAGTAGCAGTTGTTATGTCGTGAGAAGAATGGGCATGATGATTCTGCTGGTCTGGGCGGATGGGGTAAAACCCCTCGGGGAGAGTGGTAAAGGTCTAGGTGGGATCGCTGCACAGAAAAGACGTAATACCCTATCTGTATGCTCGAACGATGCCACGGTACCGCTGCTTCCGCTAGCCCACTATTTTCAATAGCGGCGTGGTATAAAAGCAAATGTTGCTTAGAGGTAAGAGTAGTACTATGGAAACTGTAGGAATAATTTAGCGTCTGGATAACACAGCCTTTCTCCACGGGTAATACCACTTAGGCACGGCTACATAGCCTTAATGATCATTGATTTGGTGCAGACGTCCAATACAAGGAAAAACAATATGAAGTTAAAAATTGGTATCTGAAATTTCGACGAGATTCAAGCAAATCACGCTTAAATATAGTCGAATGATTAGCAAGCACCTTAGGCGTGAGTTCACGTTCTTTAGGTTTCGCTTAACCACCTACAGCGTACAGCTCCATTAGGTGTGCTTTATGCGTTTGAGACAGATATTTTCTTAGGTATGATTAGAGTTTTCTAATAAACATGCAAAATATTTTATTCCTTTAACTAAGCCCATTCCATATACGGTACTTCTTGTTTTTTATTTTAATCATTTTTCAGAATACTTAGTTCTACTTATTCTTCTCTCAGTTCGCAAGCTTTTCGAAATAGTTCAGTCGTTTTCGATACATATGTCTCATATATATTGAGCGGATGCTGAGAATCATAGTAAAATTATTATACACGGAACGTGTGTAATTTGCGTAACGTTAGTTCTTCCCTCACACGTAGCGAGAACGTGTTGTGGTTTAGAGACCGCAAAACCCAACACGTCATCAATCCGCTTCACGTTAGTCGGCAGGTGCCGATAAGTTGGCATGCACCGAACGTCACGTCTACTACCTAACACATTCTGAAAATGTACGGGCGACGGCAGGTAAACAGATAAAGCTGGTAGCTACGCCACAAGGCGATGTGTGTTCCGATTTATAGTGTTCGGTATATGTATATATACTGAAGATGCTGATACGTAAGTGATAACCTTACGCCGCTGGTGAAACGAGGTAATGGCATGTTAGTTACCGTGCGCAGCGAGTCGTTTCCTTTTTCCTTACTTGCTCTTTCTTCCTGCCTTGTTTATGGATGTGAAAGCGCGTTGCACGATCCATCTCCAGTGTCTGTTCCCCCGTCCTCCCTTCCCCAGCGTACAATAGCATGGGCAGCCTGCCGCAGTATCAGCGGTAGCCTTTAATGTAAATGTGGAAGCCATCTTACCACAGCCCCTAACGCCAAGCTTGCTTGCCATTCCGATCTCTGGCCGCTCTGTTGCCGAAGGCAGAAACCAACGGATGGCCACTGTTTACCGGAGTCTCACCGTTGCCGCCCTGCATAGAGTACCACACCCTGGATTTCCACTGGTGCTAGACTTGCTCTACTGCCGTTGTATCGTACGCGAGACTGGATGCTCCCGGATCGGACGGGGGCGCCTGATGTTCATTCACTCCCGTCGCTCCTAACCAAATTGTGCCAAAGCTCCTCCGTTATTCCCGATTTTCTTTTCCTACCGCAGGACTCGCCAGCCTGCAAAAGCTGCGATGTAGATGTCGGTGCATGCTGCCATTATACTGGACACATGTTTGCCTGTAGGTCTTTCAGCCAGTCCATGTTTATGTGCTTGCGTGATTCTGTTTAAATGCAATGAAAAGTTGCACTGTGATCTCGAACTGATTCTTGGCCGGTTCCCCCTGTGGGCGTCTTTGGACCTACTACAATAGCTGGTCAAGGCTCGCAGCTGTAGGCGGTGGCAAAACGAGGGTGTCTCGAAAATAAAGCATCTCAATCTCAGCAGGGCTAGCAAACGCTGCGTTGGCTAATACAGATAGGACAAGTGTAAACCACGTGTAGACAGGGCTTATGGACAACGAACAGATTTGTATCGGACGAGTTATTCTCGGCTGTTTTCGATCAAATTATGCTGCTAGCGGCCCATACTATCATAGCGGGGCTAAATAATCATTTCTCCATTGGAATTACGCAGCATAACAAAAATGATTCCGGGCAAATAAAACTGGTTGTCCAGAGGCGTAGGCCTTTACGTGGTGTTATGCAAAAAATAGCGATAGTGACTGAGTGTTAATAGCTTACGTTTATTTTGAGAAGTACAAATTGAATACTGAAAAGCTTAAGAGTCCGACCAGCTCGTTGTTCTATAACACTATAAACGATGTTTCATTGTGACGGAGAGGACCTGGGTTTATACCGTCTATGACATAGCCCTCTCTACTATAATTCATACATAAAATCGAACGACAAATACGAAATAAGTACTCTTAACGGGCTCTTTCAGTCGTAGACAAGTCTGTCTGTGAAAGTCTTTATTGAGACGATTGGACGACAGCTATAACTTTATAGGACAATCACAAACAAGTCGAACTTCGTGTGAATTTTTCGGACATATAAGATGTCCCTATACAGCATCGTGTCGTATACAGCACACAATGGAGCGTACGTTGGCTGAAACGCCCGAGCATCATTAACTGTTCATCTATGGACTATAAGAGAGTGCCAGGTACATTGTTCCGTATCAAATGGTACTTTCCATTGATTTCAAACGATTGTTTTCGTTCCGATCAGCGTCACTGCTGTATGATGCCAGTGATGATGGATAGCGCCACCTCGAAAAACTCGAAAGCATTTCCCTGTTTGCCGGTATTGTGGAAAATTCACGAAGCATTTGAACGCGGACGCCGCTGCTCCGAACTTGAGCGGTAGCTTCGATCTACATCGGCAATCTACATCAAATGGCTGTCAGGCAGTTTTTTTTTTTTTATTTCATTTCAATTCAGATCAACCTTACAGACTCTAAGGATGTAATGTTCTGTATGATTCTGAAAGAATGGCTTAGGCGTGAAAATCATGAGTACGTTAAAGCGTACGGAATGGTCTTCATCCAAATGTTGACATACACGTGCTATATCTACTTGTTTTCATCTATGTCAATAAGAAGTAGCCGATAGTGAACGTCGGTCGTCTGCACAACAAATGGGCCCTGTCAAGTGATGATATGCTCTGAAGGGAGCCAATCGTGAAGACTGCCATTAGTGCGATTTCTTAAAAGTCTATAATAGTAAATGCATATTATAATGGAACGGCAGAACTGCTAAAGCTTCGATAATTAAGTCAGGATAGAGTGAAAACTGAAGATTGTGTCCGGCTGAAAGGTAAAAATCGATTGCCGTCGACATATATGACATGGCATGGCGTATGTGATATAAAAAAAATAACTCCTCACATGGATAACTCTATGTGTAACACAGCCACTGTAACATCAATTTGGGTTAATAGCAGAAGTATTTCTAGGTTATTACTATTTTTTAAAATGGCATATGTTGTGACTGTGGTCACCCTCTTCCAATGAGTTTTTAACCTGATTGGTCAACTTATGGATCGAAATCAGTGAACTCAAACCGATCTGCTTTCAGCAAGAAAATGCACCTCGAACTCAAATAACACGACTTCGAATTCCAAACTCCCAGGGTCATCGTCAACTTGACCCTTGATCGCTAACTTAGAAACAATCTCACAGTTATTTCAATACAAACAGACTGGCACCGTATTAGGGACGAAAAAAAACAACCCTTTGAGCCTGACGCTGACAAGGTTCAATTTTAGCAGCATGGCTCGATTTGATAATTAGCTGTGATTCGCAAAAAGTATTTACTGATGATTTTTTTAGCATCCGTTCGTCGACTCGTTTTTATCAGCTTGTATAATACACTGCGTATTAGTAACTGTAACTTAAAATCGACCCAGCGCAACCTATTAATGATCCGAGTGGTTTGTCTAAGTCGCCCCTTTTCTACCTCTCCACCAACTGGGGCATTGTTCGCTTCTCTCCCCACAGGTATCTCTTAGTCCGGGCAATAGCAACCCGTTTTGCCTGCTTCTAGTCAGCTGTCGTTCGGCTTGATTTTTAGGAGGCGCTGGAGGGGGAAACTATGCGGAAATCCACACAGATACGGAGGCCTTTGGAGCTGTCCTACCAGGTCACCGCTAGCCACCCTCAAGCGACGCTGGTGCGGCCAATACCGCAATTGACGCCAACACTACTGTCAGGACATACACCCACAATAGAACTAGTCGGCAGAAACCTCTATCTCTCTGTTTCTATAAGAGGTCAAAGACACCGTGGTAGCCCTGTACTTGCCCTAACTGTCCAATAGCGTCGAAGCTACTAGTCTGACACTGTACAGTTTTGTAACTTGCCGTTGTCTGGTCCTCGTCCACATACGAATGCGTGAGAGGCCACTGGACTTCTAACGCCATGGCCAGTTTTAGTAGACAATAGCAGACGATTGCCCCGCTGGCCTTTTGCCACAGCGGGTTTTCCCGCTCCTGCTGCTCTGGCTCCTTTGGTTTTAATTTAGTCTGAAAGGACTGTGCGTTCTTCACTAGTGCCTGCTCTGCCCCCGTTTGAGACGAGGAGACCAGCATGGAGCAGCGCGGTCCCTTTTTCACCAGTCCTCACAAACCTGCTCTTTTTCGCCTTCTTTTTCCCGCTCACTTCTCTCAGCTCCGTTCTCTCAGTCTGTTTCCCTCTTTCGATGAGACTGATACTAATGGAAGGGACATAGCTTGGCGGGAGGTCGACCGTGGCAGACACTTCTGAAGAAGAAAGGCTTGGCCAGCACGCATGGCAACAGTGGTTCGTAGCCTTGTGGTCGACATTGATAGGTCCTTTTTCCTCGCCCGACAAGACAGAGCGAAGCGCGACGCGGTTGTGTAATTTGCAGCTGCGGCTTCTCCGGTAAAAATAATTGAATGAGAGTCATGAACATGGCTTGGGAAAAACTGGCCTCTCGTTTGTACGCAACCACTACAGCACATGGACTGGGAGCGAGCTGATTTGTACCCAGTTGCATTTACGAAACATAGGCCATTCACTCTAACGATGTATGTAGTGCGTGTAACGAGTTAATAGGGAAAAGGAAAAAGGACGACTTCGAAAAGTACTTAGGGACAATTCATCCGGTAAATTTTGAAGATTTGTCGATTTCTCTTCAAAAGTTCATTACTGGAACGTGTGAAGTGTACGTCTACTTGAAGTAGCGTATTTAGCGTTCAGTTAGACAATGGTCGCATTAAGTGTGACAGGGTGTAAGATTGTTCTCTCAAGTGAACAGATAGTCTGTTCAATGATGATGATAATTGCGTGCCTCGGGCAGCTCCAGTGTCCCGTACGATGTACTCCTAATTTAATGAACTCAGGCTAGCTGCGGAAGCATTTTTTTTATTTTATATAGGTCCTATAGGTTTATATATATTTTATATAGGTCCTCTCAGCTGATAGAGACTATCAGCTGAGAGGACCTATATAAAGTATGTTGTTCTATTTCGAAAGCGTTGCAATCGACGTCGAACCATCATCAGGATGGGTTGCTCTGACAGCTAGATGTAAAACATTCAATCTTTCGCACCTTTCAACTAAATGAAAGCAGACTGAAACTCTCCGACAGCAGCGCTTTGGCTGCATCTTGTCCTGTCATTTGTTCGCTTTGCCATTATTTAATTAGGACTTGATTGGCAGCTCCAGGAGCAACAGGCACCGCAATCATCCTTACTCGAAACCGGGTCACCATTTCAATACTGTCCTTCACCATCTACATTTTGGGTGCTGACCGCAGTTGTCAGTGGCAAACGGAGATCTATTTTCTAAAAGGTCACATATTCCGTGCATGGTGTCTAGGTTACACCCACAAACAATGAAGCTAATAAATGCTCCCTACAGCGTTTCATTAACGTGACCACAACAATGACCAGAGATGACGTGCTGCTTTGCAGCGCAAGCTTCTAGCTGACAATCTTGACTCTTGGAGGCGTCCAGCAAACGCTAATCGGAAGCAAAGAGGAGATGAAAGGCGGACTTCATGAACTACAGAAGGGCTGACAAAAGTGTATATACGTGTATTGCTGTGTAAGTTGTGCAAATGGGATCTCTTTGACCCGGTTAGAATTCCACTCACTGACCTACGGTCTAATTTAGCTAAGTAAACAAAGATAATTACTCTGATAAAACGACACAGTATTTGCAAAAATAGCTCTATCTCACAATGCACACACAATAATAACTACGACGTCAAAAAAAAAAAATTAATATTAACTGTATAGAAGGATAGATAGAGTTCAGTTAGCAAGTACGTGTTTAGAGTGATAGAACTACAACTTCGTTCCTTCATCAGATTTATTGCATACAAGATACATTGCATATAAGATACATGGCCATTAGTAGTCTCTACATCGGTCTGAATAATAACATTGATGATCGCCATAAGAAGTCGATCATTCAACTACTATAATGCACTTCTAAAATTGATATATAAAAGGCCCAATGTCATTTTCATAGTTAGTCTAGGCTACGGGCGAAGGGAAGAACAGGACAACCTAATCGACTTAAACTGTACGATAATATATTTATTATATCGTTCCGCGACCGCTTTTCGGGATCTCCGGCTCTACGCGGTCAGTAAAAGTCGGTCTCTTGTGGCGCGAACTTAGTTTTCTGCAACGTCCCCTCAGCCAACAGAGCACACAAGTTTCGTTGAAAAGGTCCACGTCGCGCAGAGTCGAGACTGAAACATCTTGTTGACATACAAGTAGCAGTATAGTGGTACTAAGCGAGAGAACAGGGGGAAAGTTGAGCGGTCCGTGGACATCCGGTACAGGAAAGGATTTTGTCTGGTAGGACAACAGCAGCTTAAGCTGATCGAAAAGCAGAAGACAGACTGATACCGTTCACGGGCCCGTTGCAGTTGCAAACGTCTTCTGAACGTGCGTTCGAGAGTCGAACATTGCACGCTGCCGAAGGCGGTCAAAGGAAATGATGCTGCTGATACATGGAGGCATGCGAAGCATCCCCCTCTAGCTGGAGAGTCCTAGAGGCCAAGGAGAGCAAAGGCTCTAGAAGGGCTGAAAATGGCTTGTCTCCGAAGCCGGGCCAAAGTGGAACCAAGTCAAGGGGATCTGGGCCGAGACAATACGGCTTGCAGTTTCTCGACCAGGATGAGTTTTCGCAGTGATTGAGCTGATCAAGAATGTATGAACACTTTTATTGGGCATCCCACCCCTCCTTCCTACCACATGCTCTGCCAGCCCACAAAACAAGGCCTTGCGCATGCTTCGTGTGGCGAAGTGCGCTCGAACTCGTTTGAAGTATCCGTTTTCCCGTCTTCATAGTGGTGAATTTCGAACATCCTGCGTAGACAACAAACTTATTTGCTGACATCCCGTTACGACGGATGAATAGTAGTAGAGAATGACCTTACAATGATCCTGGGATTACAAAGAAAACTAGATGATGTCAAGTATTATTTAACCACCATTGGGCCCGCGAATGGCAGAGAAAACGAGAAAGCATTCAGGCTGGCACTTATATTTTGAGTTTCTGAAAAGCGTGTTTTCCTTTGTAATGCCGCAAATCTTTTCGCGTGGGTGTCAGTTTCAAATACATTACAAATAGGGCACTTAGTAATAATAAGTGTACAACGAGCTGAGATAAAGAACTCAAGTAATTGAAGAATGCCACTGAATTTTAGCCGAGGTCAGAGATTGAGATCTCATGGTTGTGCTGTTCGATAGATGGCAATGTTTTTGTATATTTTGTAGGAGAGTTATAGACAAATACATAACCTCGAAAAGCATTTCGGCGCTGCACCATAAAAATCGCATTTTAAAGCATGATGAGCGCAAGCAAGAAAAAGTGCACCAAAGACCTGACCTCCCCATCCATCTTCGTATTCTAAACATGTCCATCGTGCATGTAGACGGTAGCGTAAACTTACCACCCTACAGGCTGCACACATATGCAGACCCACAATCATGTACAAAAACTGTGGAATCGTTGGTCCAGGCATGTCTCAAGGACAGGGTAGCCTCACGCACGCTCCTTTCCCCTGCACGCCCACGCAATCGGTCTTTCCTGCGATCATTGCCCATGAATGGGAGCGTCTGGTATTGCGCCCAAGATCACCCAGTTGCGTCTAACCAAACGCTCGTGGCTATGGTACTTCGAAGTGCAAAGCGTAGGCGCAGTTCTTCTGAAAGAACTGCAAGCTCAATCCACTCACCGACTCATCGCTAAGCTCTGACCGAGCACTAACATCTCTGCCAAATCCATACACACAAGAGCAAGTCGAAGGGGTGCTCCCCATCGTGGCAGTGGTCACTTTCCAATCGTCTAGCCTTTGCGGGGCGCGGCACCACCACGAGCCGTTTAATCTCGGGAACTGCAGCTTGGACGTTGTTGCGGGTAATAGAAGAGAACGGATGGATATAGAAAAGCAAAATTTGGGTTGAGGAGGCCTGAGGGAGGTCATATAGCTTTGTAACTTTGCTCTCTCATTCCCAGCTTCTTTGGTTAAGCTGATGCTGCTATGAGCACCGAGTTTTGCGCTCGTAGTGCTGTTACTGCTGTAGCAGTGCATGCGCACGCCGCCTTCCCTTTGCTGTTTGCATCGCCTTTCCAGACGTCTCAAAGTGATTCCTCTATGATCCCCGTGCTCTTTCGGCCATAGCCACTTCTCCTAACCTGCTGCTACAGTACACCCACGTCTCGTCTCTTTAACGGGGTGGGCGTAGTTTGGCCTCATAAACTCATACATATACGGAGTGTCCGTGGCATTAATATGGCCTCATAAAGGTAACGCGGCCAAAGACAACGGTACGGAGCCGGCTTCAAGCCCGATCGCGATCTGCCTGCAAGGCTGTTGTCGGTCAGCCGGCACGGCTGACGCTGCTATAGGAGTTTTGCTGCAGTACTCCTAAGTACACCGGACCATCAAGACCATCGAATTGTCGGCATAAGACAGCTTGCTCGCTTAGCGCATGCGGCTTGACTGGCGGACACAGGGCACAGCCTGCTCTTTGAGCTTCTTTGCCAGTATCCACTATGTCCAGAGAGAGGGCAGTCGGCCAAAAGCGTTAAGGCAAAAGGGAGTCGAGTTAGGAAGCACGGGCTTTGCTATTGCAGTCGTTGTGCCGGCCACAGAACGTACGAGAGATCCAGGATGCCAAATCGAGTTAGTTCGCCAGGATTGAAGGTCTGACCGAGAGCGGTACCATGCCGAGAAGGGGTAGCCTAGGCAAGCTGCAGGAACAAGTAGCGGTTCGTTCTCCTGTCAGTGCGCTTGTTCGACTCAATCTTATTTTCGGTGGCGGAAGGTTCTGGTGGCCGGGGCGAGATGAGGTAAGCGAACCCGCTCGAACTGACGGACTCAGGAGAGAACCAGGGGACAGGGACAGAAAAAAAGGATGTTGCCATAAGGGAAGCGGGAGGCAACGGAGACTACGCCACTGCAATAGTGTATTTATTCCCAACTTCGTAGTACATTGCATCATATTCATACGTACAGATCAGATTAGAGAGCAGCCAGTGGCCAAAGCGCGGATTCGAGTCCGCGGTAAGGGGAAGGTATTACTCAGCTACATCTTTTTTGACGACTATTTGAGCTCTTTACAAAATCCGTGTTTTGTGGAACAAAGTTGTAGACGGAAATTTCTATAACGAGTGTAGGTGACATTCAAAAATCTGACTGGATAAGGCTTTTAATTACGCATCATATGACATATAAACTTTCGTGGTATAATGAAAGAAAGGAACGTTGGTTTAAATCAAACGCTGCATGAACATAAAAATAATATAAGAAATATCGGACTCTGGTTTTGTCAGGAGAATGTGATTGAAATCACATCACAAGATGAACATCCGCAATTTTCGAGTTAACAGGTCAACAAACCATGAATATTAATATATAGAGACAATTTTATAAAAAAAAACAAACCAAACCTTGAGTGTCGCCATTTTTCCAGTCAGTCTTCTTTGATCGCAAAGCTATGCTATGACCTATTGACTATGACTACAAACCTTTTTCTCTTAACAGCTTTAGCTATCCTCTTTATGTGAACAAGTTCTCGAAATCACCTCCCAGGTCCTCTAGCATCAGGGGCTTTCCCTCACTAGGTTTATCGGCAGGTTTTGCTGGGGCTTATCTGGGATTCTTTCAACTAATCTGTGTTCACCGTAGAAGCAACATATCCTCTCTGGATGTCCATAATCTCTGATGTCCATTAGTCTTTCGTAATACTTTTTTGTCAACGCTTCGATAGCCCACATTTTCCGCGGCACAGACCCCTTGAGAACTTGTTATTATTCAAGAGCCACTTGTCGCTTCTTCATAGCTTCAGTCTTCACGTACCCATCAGGTCCTAAGTTCATCTTTCACTTCAAGTCCAATATGCCACGCCTAGTGTCTCTGATCAAATCAGCTCATAAACCTAAAACGAAACCGCTATGAAAGTTGCAATTTTTGGACAAGAGTCCACCTATAGGCGATTTCAGCTCGTTAAATCTCTCTCTTGGCTGAAAATATAGTGTGCTTACCAACTGAGCCATAGAGAAGATTGTATTTACCAGAAAAAGGCTGCCACTTCCAATTACGAGCTTAAATGAGCTACAATGCACTTTATATGGTAAAATGTGTATAATTATTCCATGTGTATACATTTCCTATTGCAGCACATGTTTGACTTTTCCTGCCATCAATGATACCTTTACACAAGAAAATCGAAGAGTAAATTAAATGAACAGTTAAATTTTCAATTCGTAGACCTTAGGCACCTAGACCCTTACATCTGCATCCATCAACGCCTCCCGGCCCGCGTTAAAACAAATTCGATTAGGTACCAGATGCAAAGAAAACGCTCGAAAAGTGCCAATATGGACGAAGAAAAGATGTCTCTGGAAAGTACTGTGGAAGAGATAAATTTGAAGTGTCTCTGGGAACAGTTGATACGCATGACTATCTAACAATTATTCAAGCACTGTTTGGAGAGAAACCTTTTCTACCTCTTTTTGTCACAGTGACACTTCGCGCGGTCGATACCTTTATTCATCGACGGTGAATATCTAACGGCCTGATTTTAACCAATGGTTTTTCCCCTGTAAAAGAATCATCGTCTTCTTGCACAAAAGCGGACAATATGATGGACAGCGAATAGAAAATTCTGATTTTTGTTGAAGTTAAACAGCTCTCTTGATTTGAGAAAGGAAAAATGTTTTTTTTTTTTTTAAGAGAAGTTTGGAAATTAGTGAATTTTATTGTTTCGATACTTCTCCATTTAACTCCATTTAGATTACTTAGACTACTGTTACTCATTACACGGGTAACAGGATTTGGCTTTACCATTGAGATGATATGGCTGCTCGAGGGAAAAAACTTGATATTGATCTGCGATACAGGTGCTAGAAGAGCCAATTATATATAAGCTCAGTACCTTATTTGACCATATGAAGAATGGTATGATCATTAGCTTTTACATCAGCATACCGGTTGGCCGATGCACGTTTCAATTGGCCAAAGTATATAGTACATACCATATTTAGAATAGGAACGGCAAATTACCGAAAAGTTATTAGACAGATACGCTTGTAAATTATATCGTATCTGATACAATAATTTACTATTCATGTCTGCAATTATACAACAGAATTATAAATACGTAATACATTAATCCGCTAGTAGTGTTCCAAACGTTTAAAGTGTTTTGAGCTAGATCGCCCATGAGACAGATCTTGAAGCGGTTATGTTATCCTGGAACCTATTCTGCCTAATCCTCTCGTGCAATACAAATAAAAGTCACATCATATGTCTCAGCGGTATCAAGGACCTGAAACAACTGAGGCTTGGCAGAGGCTGGCTGTCACGAGCCTCGTCTAATTGTTGGGAATCAGGCTACTCTAATTCAATGACTTATTCTGAAGTGTGGTACTTAGTCATTTTTGCGTCCTATTGTTTTCAGCCGGTCGGCAAGGGACCAAGTTCGTCAATCTTTCTAATAGCTAGTACTTATCCGTAGATTCGCATGTTACTCGTGGGCCATATAACAAACTCATTACTTCAAAAAGCGGATAACTGATCTTAAATGTGTTGATAATTGTCAGCCATATGTGATTGTACTTATATAGGATCTGCAACCCTACAATGTAACGTTACTATTAGGTCAGCTTTCAGCTCAGTGGCTTGCATTTTAATGAGGCAAGGCCCTATAGCAATGTAACCAACCGTAGAGAGAGAAACGACGCAAAAGCACTAAAGACGTCGCCGAACTTAGTATGGTACAGCTTCACTGAGGTCCTCCTATACGTTGAAGGCCTCATAGTTAGAACTTTCATGACGTTTTCCTAGAAAAGATGCATATCATCGTTCAGTTTAATTATATCATAGTAATAACACGTACGTTCAGATAGCAAACTCTCATATTTGTAAATCAGCGATCCTTGAAGCGAATTCTGATTGGGGCATATACCCTTCGTTTGCGTTCTGTCTTATTCGTAATTTCCACCTCGAACTAAATTAGGCCCGGGCAAATCTCTAGAGAAAAGTTAAAATCTCCTTTAGAGCGACAACAGGGAAACCATGCCGCCTGAGTCAGTAAGACCTCGGTCCTACTTTCCTACGAACGGTGCCAGCCGGATTGGTGGCGTTCTGTTTCGACTGTTCGTAGACTCAAATGTACTTTTCAGCGGTGAAGTAGACAAAGTTCTGATGAATAACCAAATCAGGCACAAGTGGCCCTTCGGGACAAGGAGGTAGAGAGAAACGTGTTCCAAAGTACGGAAGGAGCTACTCTGGCCTGTACAACGCCTGCAAAGGACCTCCGCTTGCCCCTCAAGGAGAATATGTCGGTGAATACAGGAGCGGTCGTGGTGACACCGCCTATTGCTACCTACCCCAAAAAAAGAAGGATTTTACAGTGTGTGCCACGAAACTAAATGAAGAACGACCTTGTTCATTCTGTCTGATAAGAACAAATGCGATTAGCCAAGTGCGTAAAATTCCAAAGAGTATTTTTCCTACCGTGGTCATCTGCACACGTGTGTGTACTATTTGTGGGTGAGGCAGAAGTAGACTTCTAATGCTGTGTTACGGTATCGCAAGTTACTGTCTTTAATGGCTTGTTTAAAGAACTCCTCGAGTCAAAACAAATATTTAGCAGTGGATACAATCTGTTGAGGAGCGCTGAGACAACGTACGCTTTTTTTTATAGTGAACTTTCTTATAGACACAATATAGTGAAGTAAGACACGAGTTTACGTGGTCCTTCCAGCAATCGCAGGACCTTTTTGTATCGTAAATCATGGCGCTGGACACTCAGAATTACTCTGAAAAAACTTACTTGAAGTGGAAAAAAAAAGGTTTTCTTTGATGTTGGAGAGTTTTGTTGCGTCATGTTTCTGAACTTTAAAATTGCTGTGGTCGACAATAAGAATGGAGTAAGACTTTTTGCATTTAGCTCTTCTACAACGTACCTGATTTTAATTAGTTTAACATAAAGCGTCCTGAAAGAGAGGCCGACTAGAGTCCGTTTGGTCAATCGAATATTTTTTCATTTACCCCATGCCAAAGTTGGGTATTCATTTGGTAGAAAAAAATAGCCCTATCTGTCAATTCCTTCTTGTCTCTTGGCAATTATTTGCCTAACATATTATCTTCATCTTGCTTACCTCAATAACTTTGAGTACCAAGTTGGGTTCCCTATACAAGAACTCATCTGAAGACTCGGTTAAATCCATTTTGAGCCAGCTTGTGTTAGTATTGGGGAGCGCGTTTTATTGAGGAAAATGTAAATTACCGTTAGCTTCTGCGTTTATTTCTCGCATTTAAGCTTCTTTTTTCCAGCAAAGAGAAACCAAGGAAGAAAGGGGAAAACACATTCTACTCTTTTAAAGGATTTGCTCTCAGAGCTGACTCCAAGCCAACCTTTTTTTTTTTTTGCTGAGCCTGGCTGTATGCCTGCCGCTAAACTCTAAACAGCTCTTTCTTTAACGGATGCGGCCTGAACAACCGCTGTCCAGCCGGATCGGGCTCGGAGTCATGGCTCCACGTTCACCCTATAAAGGGCGAATCGTTGAGTTCGTGGGAAATATTTCTGTTAGTTATGCATGGCTGTAAAATGATGTGTGCACTACGCTTTTCAGGGTTACATTCACGAACAATAACAGCGAAAGGTTGCAAGTTTACGCCCTGTTTTGGGGTCGGTATTGAATCGCGGTGGAGTTCGGCTCCTCTATTCAATCCAAAAGCAACTCAAAAAACTTCGAAAGCATCAGCCGAGCGCCATGTAAATGTTTTTTTGCACGAGCTTGAATACATATGCCGACCGCTCGGAACCATCTGAGTAAAAATCTTGAGAGGTCTTGAGTCCACGAAGGAAATAGGAAGCACCGCCCCTGGCCTAACCGGATAGAAGGCTTGCTTGTAATGTTAACAGCCCATCGGCTTTGCTAAAGTGCAGCTGCGCAATGTGTACACATCTTATGCGATTTACGTATGGAGTGTGTGCTAAATAAGAACGCCGGATAGCTCTATCGACCCGATCTAGTGCCAAAATAAGAGGCAGAACTGAAGTGGCTACGCTTTAAGACATAGTGGCCCTGAAGGTCTCGCAGGATACGCCAAAATAGAAGGCTACCGACCGCGAACATCACATATTGCCCCAACGATAGTAACTAAAAGGCTGAGCTTATATCTTATCGACGTTGTCTAGAGATCCGGCGTTCGATGGAGATGTGGTTTCAAAATGATATTACTTTCAGCTTGACCCAGGGTTACCGATGGTTTGTGCTGAGAATGCTGTAAATGCTAAGACGCGACCTCAGCGCATTCACGATTTTTATTTGTAGTTTGAGTAAGCCGACGTTCTTGAGAATGACATAGACCCACGTACGATATAACATCGCCTTGCTACGCTTAATGGAAGTCATCAGAAGCGTGAGCGTGTCGCTGTTTTTACATGAATATAACAGGATTGGTCCGGCTTCGTCAACGACCTTCATTTATCACTCAAATAATGATCATAAATTCGGGTCTAATTCTAAAAATTGGCTATATTCCTAGAAACGTCGCTGCCTTACACGCGCTACAGATAAACACAAATTTGCAACGAGGTCAGCATCCTACGCCAGTTTTTTTTTACATCGTGTGTTCGAATCTGGATATCCGCGCAAAACGGCTTGGCAAGGCTGAAAAAAAAAATATTTCTATAATCAATCAAAGGTACGACTCTACCAATAGAACACGTGTGGAAGTTACGTCGCTACGTGAGCAAGTATGCTCACCTCACAGCTTCCTCAGCACTGATCCAAACAACGTCAGAGTGAAAACTGACGAGGCACTTCAGCCCCATAATTTGAAAAGGTTTGAAGCTTGAAAAGATAGTATAGTATACAGATTTCTTCATGCAGCATCCTATTAGCGGTTTCTGTTACTAATGGCGGTAGATGACAAGGCCGATGACAATACGTTCTAATCCTTGTCTCGAACTATGTATGAGTGTTCGCCTACATTAATAATAGAAATTCCAGCCTGGTTTCTCGGAAGTTCAATCCTTGCCCGCCAATTAACCATGTTGCATTTAAATTATGCTAAATAATTTTTTTTTTAAAATTTTAAGTCGGTTTCAGCCCGGTTCTACTCTTTCTTCGATAAGATTTACATAGACCCCACTTCTTTCTCTCTAATTCACTCCAATTTTTTGGTCTCTATGATCGAGCTTCGCTGTGCTTACTGTAAGCAACTACCGCTAGCACTTCTAGAACGCTGTGTTACCTTGTGGAACACCAATCTTCTCGTTGTCAGTTCGGTCCTCTGTTTTTCTCCTTACAGTACGTAATCGCTTATTCGCTAAGCCCCCCTACGCTGCCGGTGCCCTGTAGCATCGCTGTCATCAACCCCCGTTTCGTGGACCTCAGTTTTCCGCTGACGCACGCTGACGTGCCCTGCATCATGTCTAGGGGCAGAGCACTCAGTACCAAACAGGCAGCTTCATCACCATTACCGTAAGCTAGTACCGATGAAGTACGTCATTGGCTCCGCGAGCTTTCTCCTATGCCACTGTATCCCACATAAAGTGTACCCACTGTTCTAAACCCATCCATCTGAGCTGATAGGCTTTCCACGAAGGTTTTGTCGTTGTCCATATGTGACCGCGCAGCTTCTGGCCGCTATGGTCGTCTACTGCCAATCCCTTGTCTCGTTTACTGGCGTTCCGTTTACTAGGACAGTAGTCTGTGCACCGGCAACCCCGGCATGTAGTCTTTTCCTATGTGCGAGCTGTTCTTCTATACCAAGAGAACAACGGGGGGTCTGCGAAGAGGGGAAATACATAGCCGGATGATAGGTATAGGATAGCTGGGTCGCAGCTGGATAATGTGCTCGCCCTATTCTCAGCACTCTTCGATGTTTGAATGAAATATTTGACTTATTATTACTCCAGACTATCAACATCACCACGACACGCTTCATTATGATTATTATTCCCCGGACGCTCCTCTTTTGTATCGAAGGTCGGCTTGGCTGTGCCTACCTAGGGTTGGCTTACCATCCGTCGTAATCGCCGCTGCCACCGCCGCCGCTGTCATCCTCTTCAGTATTGTTATGTATGACAAGGGAACGACGTGAAGAGAGAGAGAGAGAGAGAGAGAGACGGCGAAAATCCACTAAGGACGCTATACCGCTCGCCTCTTTGCCGATGTGGGTGCTCAATGCGGGGTGGGCTATGGGTGCAATGTGCTATCTATGTCGATTACTGCTTGTTGTATCGTTAGGTAAAGGGAAAAATTCGGCGCAGATAGCGGATTTCGATGACAGCTATGATACTCTGGGGAGGACTCCATTGGCTAACTCTGAAGAGCGGAATAAGAACGGGGCGTGAGCGCCGGTAACTGTCGTGGCAATGACCATCGAGCGAACGATACAAGCTGACACTCCGATGGACTCGTAGCCCTGAATCAGTTGGCTCGATATGAGTGACTCTTGTATCCTGGAGTGGGTGATGGAGACTACATTAGTTTTAGACGGAAACTTGTCGTTCCGATTAAAAAAACAACTTTTTTTCACACAGGTGGTGCGAATACCTGCGCGACCCTTGATCTTTCTTGATCAATATTGGCCATTAAAGTTGCCTTGCCGGCGGCCGAGTGTACATTTCGTCGTAACAAACACAGTATAAAATTTGTCAGAGGGGAATGTTTTGACTGAGGGATTTGTGTAAGACAAAGTTAAGACTGGTATAACTTCTATTTCTCATGCAAATGGATGTGTGTGTTGTGATTGGCCAAATACTCTCGCACGGCTTGTGGAAATGTGAGGTACTCATCGCCGATTCGAAACACTTGTATCAAAGGGGGGGAGAAATAGACCTTTTCTCTTTTTAGTTAAACGTATCTGTCGATGCAACATAATAAGTAAATGTTGAGTACCTCAGGTTTGCACTGGGTACGATACCTGGTAATCAGTAAACGCGAGAAGGACCGTCAAGTTAAGCACACGTGGTACAAACGAATCGCATTTCGGCTGTACCTATGATGTGCCACGCGGTATTGCGTTGACCAAATGAGTCTGACTCACGCTCCTAGATCGTTAAAGTTTATTATTAAATTATTATGTATCAGTGGCCGATATCTTAACTTTCTAAACTTTTTCACTAGTGAATCAAATGGTCGGTCACTGGTACCGATTCGCTATGAGCACTAATTTAGTCTTAATCATAGTAATTTAAACATAATAGAGCAATCTTATACCCCTGCCAGCTAATAGTTTGGAAAACAAATGCCCTAACACATATTTTACCCCAACTTTCCGTGGGCATTCTACTCCCACAACATCTGAATTAGCTCAAAAAAGAAACTTCGCAATCGGTAGTTGAAACGAAGTCGACTTAAATTTGGTTAAGATCGCTATGGTCTTCAATCAATTTCACACCAGTTACTTCATGTATTCGCTTAGCCCAGCGTAGCATGCCTTTTGTTGAGAAATCCATTGTATAGGCTATCGTTGTGCATTAAGGCCGATGTAAATTTACCCTTATTAGCTTCTGATTACTGACAACATGCCACAAGGCCAGTAGGGTTTCAATTCTAATATTGAGAAATAGTTCGCGCAAGTGTGATTTGTGAGACAGCTTGCAATGAACCTACAGAGTACAAACTAAATAGTAAAAATCATGGAGGGACCAGGGAGAGTGGTCATATAGACACCGTTGCCAACACAACATTGGTTCTGATCAAAAAACACTTTTAAAGACGACTGGAATTGTCATTGGCACGGGGTCTACTTGCTTTCGCGCGCACATAGAGAAAGAAATGCGTTCTCGTAGGACCTAGCTAGAGCAAATGGTGTTGCTGTTCTGGCTTGATGACTGCAAGCTCAAACCAGATATCGATCTTCTTTGAGAATATTCAGCCACAGATTTACCGAAAATAGTCGAAATAGGTTAGATCTTGTCTCCCTGTAATGGGGCAGTGGTAAATTGTTTGAGTACTAGGGTTACAGGTAGCTCTATGGTCCTGGTTGGAAAGCGCGCGCAAACGGATTTCACGTCCCGCTAGAAGAAGCCAGCTATCTAAAGCAAAGCTAGAAACATTCAAGCTGGGACAATACTATTTGCAATCCCGCATCTATGTAGCTGTTGTTGTCACCGATGAAATAATCCCGATGACCTTTAACTTATCGGGATTCTAGCTTAGGTCGCTGTGAAGTGTCTACATTGCGTATGGTGAGGGTGTGAGGCTATATTTTGTTCGATTTTTCTTCCATGCGAATGTCAACAGGTAAGCATTGTCAGCTTATTTTGCCAATTTGTCGTTGCTCGATTGTTCTTAATATAAATTCTAACTAACTGAAGAAGTTACGCGCAGAAGTATGATTTTAAGTATATATGTAAGTATCTATTAAGTATAGTAGTATACGTGCGATGCGCTTCACTACGTTGTCTGACTACTAAATTATTATTATTGTGTATTAAATTTTTTAAGTGAATATTCTGAAGCAGATTACCGAAAAGTGTCAACAATAGAATGGGTACTCGTTGCCCTCGATGCCTCGTCTTGTTCAGTTGTCGATTTCATAGGCTTCCCGAAAATACCCTTGACAACCTATTACATCTCTAGACATCACGGAATAAAACGTCCACCGAAACATCTGACTTAGGCCATTTGACTTTCATGGTTACAGTATCACCAGCATTTAGTCTACCAATGATTGATTGCCAAATTGTCACACTCGGGCCTTTCTCGGATTCTGCCGAGCTGAATAAATAATAAAAAGTACACCTTACAAGTTAGTTAGTATTCGATGAGTGACCACAGTGTGTTCTACTGCAAAAATATACAAATTCTCTCAGTAGGTTCCGTTGTCATTCACCAAAGTGTACCAACAGCGCCCAGGTAATTTTCTCCCTTAAAGCAGACCATTCGGACCCAAATTCCCACCGAGTAGTCATCCTTTAACCCGTCCTAATAAACTTACCTGCAACTGTTAGCACTTTCCACAAACTGAGTTCCATTCCTCGTTGACACAATCAACTCTTCGTTTAATTTTCCAATTTCGTTGTACGTTTGTGACAGTTGCAATCCTTTATCTTGCAAATAACTTGCAAGTTTTAACTTGCTTATCGCTTAATTAACTGCGATCCGGTGCTAAACAATTCCTTTACAACCAACTACTGAACAACTTTACACTGCGTCCACTTCGGCTATTTAATCCCACTAAACATAACAAAGGCAGTGGCGACGTATTAAGCATCACAAATTGTTTCACAACTGTCCAATTGCCTTCAACTTTGATGATAACAATTTTTACGTGATGATGCTGCGAAAACACGTTACTGGGCTTTCCTTTCCGATAGATACTTTCTTTCTGCTACCCAGAGGGAAGTCAACTGACTTTTACACCGAGAAGTTCCCGCGATTTCGCGTCGCAGTACTGAACATGCCGCGGTTCGCGCCTGCGCATAGCTTTCGAGGCCGACCAATAGGAGCGGAGAGGCGTGCCTTCGGAATGAGGGGCGGGGGCCCACGTGATGACCACGCCGATGATTTCGTCCCGATCGAGACTCAGAAGGCCCTATGGGGTATACAGTATGGACCTAGAATTTTTCGCAGCGCCAGAAGCCTTGGCCGTAACGGTTAGTCGGAAGCAGTCTGCAGAACTTACTAACACTTGCTTGTGGCATCTTGGGCTATAGTAGTATTGGCTACACCGAACTCGACGAGACTGAGTTGGGTTGGGCAGGCGGCCATATGAAACAACATGAAACCGGAAGGGCCGACAAGCTGTTGGCAGAAGGAGAAACGAGAGAAGAGTAGAAAATTGGACATGTAACTGCTTCCGAGTTAGTGCCGTCGATCCACTATGTACTCGTATGCAAATGTGTATGTTAGGCTTCCGCCCTTAGGTAGAAACTTAAGGGGCAGAGAAATAGATCGAGAAAACTACGAAGAGTTATCGTCTTTTGTTATCGGCCAGAAAAATCTGTACATCCGCTTACCTCGACTGCACTAACACTGCGTATACACAGAATTTCTTCGTCTGTATTTGGTGCATACATACAGATGTACATGCATACATACATGAGTATAGGTCAGTTCTCAGGGAACTATAACATTTGGCTTGATTTCCCAAAAATCCTTCATGACTTGAGTTTATGAACGATAATAATCTCTACTGTTAATACGAATATTCAGATTTTTAGGATTGTCTTTCTAACGATTATGCTAGTGATCATTGTTTCTGATTGAAAATAAGATCCAGGTATTAGATTTTGTATTGTCGAACCCATATGGTCCGTTCGAAGAAACTCTCATAGGACTATTTAAATCATTGATCTTTTCATTGACTACAAGAGGTGAGAGCTTACATGTTCATTAAGCTATAGATCTGAACTAAGTTGAGTCATATCTAGAGAGGGAATACTAGAGTGCTTCAGGATGCATAGGTTAGGTATTACGACAAACAAGTATATTAAATGATATGCCTAGGAGAAGGTAAAATTCAAAAGACCCGTTGAACTGAGCATAAATCACGCGTCACAATGAAATACTTCAGCAACTAAATAGAATAACTTAGTTCCTAGAAGCATAGAAAGCGGAAACATTTCTCATCTTTTAAGATGACTTTCGAACACGCTTTAAACCAATTGCTATAGCCACCTAGTACAATTCAGACGCCCTTTCGTTCGACAAGTTTGCGGAACCTAACTGCCAATCGCTCAACGTAGCATAGTCTTACGTGGTGTATAATTGCTCTTCATTATGACGACATGGAAAAGACGTGGCCTTTTCCCTACGTAGTTTTTTTAGAAGCTTCTACAGAAGACGAGCAATACAGACAAGACGCTTGCCGTAGGTCATATTTCAGCCCTAACGAAAGCTTTTTTCTTAGACATTTTATTACTAGCTGCTTATAACTCCTCGCGTTAAGCTAAAGACAGAGTCCACAGTTGATCGTCCGCTTTCGTCATGGCCAACGGCAATGCCGGATGTAAAACGCGAAACGTAGAGGTAAAACGTATTTAAGTTGGTTTTTTTACGCCTATCAATAAGCCTCGTCCGGTGGGTACGCACAGAGCGGGTATCAGAACGATTTGATATTGCTGGTATTAACGTAGATCATTTATACGTCAGGACTCAAACGAGCTTCTAAACAACGCGCTTTTATTCGTACCGCCTGGCATAGAGACGGTGGATTCTCGTTAACACTTAGAAACAAAATGACAATGATGATGATGATTCTGCTCCTTGAAGCCATTTTCATAATAGTGTGCTTTAACCATACAGAATGAACGTATTAACTTTAGACTTTGCGTTATACTCACCTAATAATCTGGAGCAGACAGCCAAGGTCGGGGAAGTTCTCTCCGACAATGATAAATGACACAATTTCGAAATAGACCCAATATGCTTTTCGAACTAATGCGGATTACGCATTTACTGTTTCCGGTCATTTTGGACAACTGCCAGTAGAGAAAATCGGCCTTACAGCAAACGTAGAAATATTCGTTGGGAAAAATTACCACCTACCCTTATCTATAATAGTTACCATATAGGGGCAAGGATGGAGTAAGCCGAAGTAGGTTTACGTAACACGTAAGAAGCACGGATTATTGGTTATTGTAAAAAAAAATAGCGTTACCATTAAGGCCTTAATTTGCCTATTTTTCTAAATAATTTAAAATATATTTACTTCGTCCTTTCCTGGATTTTACGTATTAAGGCTTCCAATACTTCTGCCTATTCCAGTATGCACGAATTCGCTCTTGAACTATCTACGTTAATATCATGCAACATTCAGAGCGCAGATGGATGTATGTAATCATGTACTTACTTACAGGTACAACTGAATAAGATCCCATAGAACATATCTATTTGTAAGCCGTATGAGAACTTTAGTAATCAGCGTTTATGTTTCATGGCCATTTCCTTCGATAAAAGTTCCTTTAATTTCAATAATCAAATTCCTGCCACGTATAAAGGTGTGCAGATAGATAGGTGAGCATTGGTTAGTGGACTACACTTCAGATCTCTCAGAATGTCAATTTATCGTGAGCACTCTGTCAGATAGCCGTAAGTTCCAATTTCAATATGAAATACTATTTCATTCATGATTCTATTTCGCTTGTTTATCTTGCTCACAATTTTAAGTCAGTTAATTCAAATTTTCATCCCCCCACGGCGTTTCGTCTGCATGGTCCAATCGTTTCAGACTAGCGTCAATACGGATCCTATGGAAATGAGCCATATTCCAGATGGGAAAGAATAGCACATTTTCGAGAGACTATCATACCTGAAGTTCATGAAACTGGATTAAAAAAAGGTCTCTATTTTCAAAACACTTTGCACTGTTCCTGGAAAAAGGACACATGCATAACAGTTAAGCAGTTTCGGTAAATTGTACGCAAGGTATCACGTACAGTCAATAGACCTAACCTCAAAGCACTGCTCCGAGTTTCTAGCAAATCTGATTCGTTTACACCTTTCGAATCTTGTGGCTTTTTCCTGATATTAGAGGTCACTTAGCTGTGTTAAATCTTACATAAAATATTTACATTTATTTCGACAGACAGAGCTCTCCATGCAATCCGAAATTCAATCTAGCGCGGTCCGCAAACGGTTCCCTAAAACGTTCGTCCTCAGAGAAAGATGACCTAATGATCTTCGGGAGACTTTTAATGGAAATCAGTTTGCCATGAATATATAGCCCCGATGCTGCCCATAATCTGGTACGTTTATAAGATAAAATTATTTTCTAAATACGAGATAAAAAAAAATACTACTGCATTGTTTGTGTGCAATATCGGTTCGATGCTTTATGCACTCAGGGTTATCATACAAATTTAGAGTAGTTACGAGACCTCTCGCATTTAGTATATAGGTAAAAAGCAATATGAATAGTCAAAAGAAGCGTTTATGCAAGTGATTTCGATGACGAAACGATTCACGAATAGAAATAAATCTGCTCCAAAAACGCAAAGCTATGTTAAGATGCAGGATACACACAGATTTTATTATCGGACGTCCATGATTTTGCGTGAGTAAATTTGTTCCACTGATAGACATGATCTGAGAGTCCTGTGGTACAGGATCTGAAGTGTGGTACGGTATAACCTACAAATGTCGTGTCGAGAACACTGAAGTGTTTCAAGGACAATCAGCTCTTGTGAACAATTAGAGAGGTGTCAAAATCGCACGAAGGCGTTGCAAGTTACTATAGATGAAACTTAGGTTATTAAATTAAAATCCTTACTGAGATTGTTTTCCATTGTTAAGCAGTCACTGCCTATTTCAATTTCGTTGATGGCTATTCGGTCCGTCGGAAATCGGCGGAAGTTACTACAGACGATATGAAAAGAAAACACTTGAGTTGTCAAAAAAAGGAAGAAATGAAATGCGTCGTGTGAAAATATTGATGAACAGAAATCTTAACGCCGATTTAAAAAAAAATTATCTCAAGTTAGCTGAATACCAATGCGTTTAGTTATTCTTGGTTGGTGTTGTCGTGCCTCAGATGCCATTTGTATCAATAAATCTATTCTTCAAAATTCCGTTTTCCGCCAGCGTTCAACAACTTCAATATACGTTAGAAATTTTTCATACCATTAAAATAATCTTGAGCAGTTATGCACCAGTCATTAAAGTAGCACCACAGTGAAGTGGTCGGTCGTCTCGTTTGAAGACGACCCACGCTTTAGCTTGACTTGTCTATAAGGGCTGTCACATAGGACGAACATAAGGGACATCTAGATTACACTCCTGATTAGACAGCTCTTTATCTAGGCAATCATTAGTTCGATTAGTTACTTCTATTAAATCCCAAATTTCTTCTCTTGAAATGTTTTGGAACGCCAGGAAGTGTTAAACGGTCCTTTATGTGCAGCTCAGAAAATGTGGGAATGACTATAGATGGAAACAACCTGAAGCCACTATAGGCCAGGTTTTAGAATAACTCTATTGTGTCAGTACATGCCATTGAAGTAGAACAACTCGGACGGAACTTCAGCCTATGCCCAAAGACACTCCGAAGCCTGAAGTTGAAAAGCATTCTAGGTAGTTAAAGGTCGACCTAGAAAAAATATGTTAATTTCCTATTTATACTATGCTTTGATAATATTTTTCCAAGTGCCCAAATCTTTTCCATGTTAAAGTGATGTACAGGTAAACTCTGTAGGAATATTCACAGTCTTAGTTAATTGAACTAAATTATGAGGGATTCCAACTAAGATCTAGAAATGTATTATAAAAGTGTTGTTGAAAGTAAATTGAAGATCGGAACAAAACATCATTGTATGATTTTTTGAGTAAGATTTCCTTCTTCACTCCTAGTCAACTATGTTACTTTGCTTTAAGAAGACAAAGTTTCGAGTGAATATATACGTATTTCAACTGTTCCAAAATCTCCTTACAATAGTCAAGCCACTTACCCAGCAAAGGTAAATGGATCAGTTAGTTTTAGGAAACCCGGAGTTAAGAAAGCATACAGAAACATTTCAATTCAGTTTCTTTACCCCCTTCTAACCTGGAAGCAAAGGTACAAGCTTATATAACTTGGTAACTTATATAATGATTCAGACTTCGCAATCCACACATAGGCTTCTATATAGATAAATAGTAGACCTGTATTGAATCACTGATGATTAACACATTTAACTAAACGCTAAATATGTTATTATTTGTACGTTAAATTAACGCAAACGTTACAGTAGAAACTTGATTTTTTACACCCATTTTTCATCCTAGGCATAGGCCTTCGCTCGACTTGTGAGGAAAGTGTTACGACCAAGCTAGAACAGTTAACAAAACAAACGAATGCAGCTAAAACCAAAAGCAGACCATAAGTCCCATATTGCTGGGTGCAACAGCAACTAAATCCGCGATTTCGTAACTCGTACAATATCAAAGACCATTTCTGGGAAGAGCAAGATGACTCATTGGGACGAAGGAAAATAATAAATAAGCATCATATATATATATATATATATAGGCAAAGTAATACGATTTCAGATGAACTATCATTGTTTTATTACCATTATTATCATTGGTTTGGGTCTTTCATGTGATCATATCTTTAATCCCATGTAGCGAAATTTTTTTCCGATAAAAATATTTGAAATTAGCCTAATACTAGGATATGTGCTGGAGGGGAACAGTATTAGTACGAATAAATGGAACATTATAACGCTAAAGCTCGAACAGGCTTTTCCTGCACTAGGTTTTCTCTACCTGGAACATTGTTCCTCCTGTTGACAATCGGCTTTTAAAATTTGCTTGGCCTTGTTAGGGATGCATGGCGTTGCTCGCAGCGGAATGATGACGCGTCGACAATGCGAAAGTGACTGTCGACAAAGAACTCGGAGAAGTATTACCAGTCACTTAGCTTAAAAAAAGAATCACAGAAATAGGACCCACATCCCAGAAAATACATTTTATAGGTAAATTTCTTCTTTCTCGTCCACGAAAATTAGAATTAAATTCAGACTACCTAAAACATTAGACGCAGAAAAGCGACAGACTTAAAGATCTAAACCGCTTTTAATTATCTATCTTTCAGTTAACATTTCCAGTACGAGAAGAGGATACACTCTTGTGAGCCTGCGTTACCTATGATACCTTAGCGAGCGGCGCTATAACAGCTGCCGTACATGCAAGGTAGTACGTGTGCGCGATACATGGCATCTTCAATCTTCACCTTTGAAAATCGCTACCAAAGCAGAAAATAAATCCGTCGGTACAAATCACGGCCGGGCTCACACGAACACCTTTGCTGTAAATGCTACAAGAAGGACTAATCGCATCAACTTCAGAAAACGGGAAGTGACGACGCGATAATGTCCAGATACTCTTTTATCGAGACGAGACACAGAGTGAGGCAATCATTCTGTTTCCGTCAGGAAAGAAGTCGACGCCATCTGGGCGTGGAAGGAAGAAGGCATTAAACAGTAGTAGTGCTATGCTAGTGGCGCTTGAAGCGCCAACAACATGGATTCGAGGCTGAATTAGAGTAACGTTTGTCTGTCAACTCTGAGAATTGCACGCGATCTTATGTTGAATGAATCAGTACAACAGTTTCCGTTGGTCAGATGATGACCAAAATTGAAGTACAGCTGAATGTCTATAGCGCAACAAATAACAACAAACGAAATCCTGATAGAACAGCAATGCGCATCCTGTCGCTGGTACGGGGGCAAATATTTTCATTGGCTCCTTTGTTCGAACTATTCTCGGGCCTTTTGGCTATGTGACAACGGACGTGCATGCATGAGTCGTCTAAGAGGGGGGCTATCTTGGAGAGAATATGAGGTACGGCGATGTCAAAAAACGAGTAAAAAGCAAAAGCAAATTGTAGCTAGATTGATTCGCACAATAGTTAGAAAAAAAAAACAAGAACACAAACAACATTTCCAGGATTATTTAAGTATTTAGCGAAATCAAGCTTGGTCTTTGTCGAAACTATTTATGTTTTGGCAGATTGGATTACTTAACTAATTTGTATAGGGAATATCTCTTCGTAAACAAGTTTATTAGCACATATATGAACGTATGTTATTACGACTATTTTATAAAAGTGATTATGATGGGAGTGTCCACCGAACTTGGCACGGTGAGCCGTGTCAGGCCCAAAAATTACGGGATGCCTTTAGTAAGTCTTTAAAAAGTTCTCTTACATTTATTTCACACGATGCTTATTAGCATACTCGGGCCATTGGAAGGCCTTCCGGAAATCAGGCCCTCCTGCAGATTTCGAGACTTCTACCAGATAGGTAACACTACGCTAGAGAAATTTAGATTTGCATATTCTCCAAAGTCATCCCTTGCGATGTTTCCAAATCATGTAACTACTTTTATGCATCCACTAAGCATCATGACGTACCCGAATAAGTTCGAATGTCCTAGAGCAAATATTTTAACCATTGAACATTGACTGTAACGAGGAATTGGTCCACTACTCAGAGTAGCCCTACCTGTTCGAAGTTATTCCCTCCCACGGTAGTTTCCTTAATAGTTTCCTTTTTAGTTTGGCCCTGACCGTACTTGTAGTCTCGAATGTCATCACTTGCTTATTATCAAATGTTCGTAAATATTATCAACGAAATATATCGCCTGATCGTTGGACTATAGACATCATTTTTGGGGGACCCCAAATAGCAGGGGTCAATTACGGTTACGAAGAGATTAAGGTTGAGATTTTGGGGCATATTTGTAATTAATTTAAGTTCTGCATTAATATAATCTAAATATTTCATCACCCCATCAACGTTCACAACCAAAGTTTACCCTAAATAAGTTCAGAAAGCTGACTTGATCGCGGTCAAGTCAGCTTTCTGAACAGGGACACGAATATTCGAGATGTCTATGAACTGCCATTCAGTAATTTCCCTCTAATCTACTATATAGGATTAAGTAAGTGCTCTTAATTGTTTCAGCAACTTGTTTATTCGAATAGAATTTTCATCGTACTGCATGTTATAACTTTCGTTTTTTTCGGGTCTTTCGGGTTTTTTTTCAATTTTTTCGGGTCATACACAGTACACCGCTTTATCGCTATGTTCGATTTGCCACTCATACTCAGTGTCTACCAAAAAACCTTTTATAAATCAGCGTTCAATGGCTAAACTCGTAACGTCAGTGTAGTTTCTGCCTGATAGTTCTGCCTAGGGCGATTTACTTGATAATAATCCGATCGTTTTTCCTTTACCATAATGTTAGTACGCTTGTCGGCGGAGAGTAGTAGTAGTAGTAAAAAATAATATACTGTTTAGTCGTTTTTTTCTCCCAACAATGATAAATAGTTGTTTTTATCTCTGTACTTTGATAAAAACTTTTCTTTCTCTGCTAATGGCAATTACAGTATTACGTCGAAAGTTACAGTGGAAGTTAAATGTTGATTCAATTTGTAACTACTGTGAAAAGTAATCGTCTTACATTTAGTTTTTCGTCCACGATGGAAATTGGTTAGGGTTCGTCGTTTCGTAAATAGTAAATAATTGCGCCTACTCTTCGTTTATGGTTCTTCTAAGCATTACTATTACAAGAAAATGCTTAGCGACCGTAACACTCTAACGGGACCAACGACGTTTGGACGCTTTGTTTAGTCCAGCGATGAACGCTGCGTGTGAAATGTCGATACCCTCTTTCTTTCGCTGTGAAAGCTAACTTGTTAAAAATAATTTTCATGTACAAGTTAGCTTAGAAGTTCTCAACAACTTGAGGCGGCACCGTCATGTAAAGTGGAACAAGGATTTACTTTTGGTTTGTGACGAATATATATGGATGATTTTCGTCTAAACAACAACCCGGTACAATTCAACTTGTCAATGGATTTCGTTATATCTAAAGGAAAGTATGGATAACTTACTGCTATTGAAAGTATTGTACATAAATGTAAGCTAACGCTAGTGACAAGTTAAATAGTAGGTAATTGGGCTCGATAATTTTTGCAGAACTTTATGGAATATCTTCGACAAGATGATACCCTGTTTGGCTGAGGTTAGTCCTAACGTTGGGCTCTACGAGAATGGACTAACCGCATGATCAGTGTTTCCGTATGGCAGAGCTTGAGCTACTGAGCGCGGCCGATGAGCAATTAGGTGCACAAACCTTCCCTTCATGTGAATGAGCTTTTCCCAGTTCAGGTAACCTAAAACACGTATGTATTCCTGTGACTGCGTCTAGTAGTAAATAAAAAATTAAGTAATTTCTGTTAATAAAAGATCTTCTCCATATATATCCAATCCAGCAAAGTATTCAGTAAAGATATAATTGATGTAAAAACGAATCTCGAGACGAGCACTCGTAGATGTTGCACATATACTACTGTATCTCCATTTCACATCCATTATTATAGTTTCTTCGCAAGATTTGATAGCTGACGTTAGTTTAAGCACATCTACGCTTATATATATATATGTGTGTATGTAAGTGTATGTATATATAGACATCTGTTTTTATACAGATGCTTCGTAACGTTGACGTTTTCTATCAATATTTTATAGAATATGTGTGTAGTTTACCCAGGACAAGGTCATTTTAAACCGCAGTGGGTTATATGTAGGTATTCATTAAAAGAAATCACTCTCGGTTTACGCCTTTCTGCGACTCCATTACAGCGACAGCCCAGTAATGTTTATATTTCACGTCATGTTCCAAAAAGCACTTCCGTCAGCACTTTAAACATTTCGTCCCGCGAACCTAGTATTCAAATGATTTTCCTTTTTCATTTTTTTCGTTTTTTTAAACGACACGTTTCTATCTGGCCTGGGGAAAGTTTCTAACGATTTAAATCAAGTCAGGTCTAATAGATCGTCTCATAAAATCAGGTCCCCCAGAATGTTCCTTACAAGGAATTATATTAGGAAATATATACATAGATACAAATAGAAGGGAAGGAGCAGTTCCTAGGAGCGGACATTCGTCTTGACGTTATCATAAGTTATATGTCCTATCACTGATCCATACGGATAGTATAGTTTATCGCAGTACTAATTTCATTGTAGATATTATAGAATATATGTGCTCCAAGCACGAGTTTGGCGTGATAATATCAAATGCTCTATTTCCCATTTCCTGATTGCAATCACCGAGGAAAGCTTGACTGACCTGGCAGGCCCCTTTGACGGGCCATTTTCCTCGCGTGACGGACATTCGACAATGGTGAACGGTCGAAACCAAAACATGCAAAAATATCACATTGGTATCAACATCACCACTATTACCACACTACCTGATAATGTTATGCCTTTAGTAAATATCGTTTTTGCCTTGCATTGCTCGGCAGGTTTACTCCTTCTAATCTAATAATGGATAAACTAAGTAGCGGTAAAGATAACAGTAATAATATAACGTAAGAAGTGATCGAAGGGCTACAATTGTTCTCGCTTATATCCCTCTATTTGTTTCGCTTTCTGTGTTTTCGAAATCCCGTAGGGATATGGCGAGTTTTTCTTTGAGCTAGCACAGTTGTCATAAGTCAGATAAATGATAATGATAGCTACCATTTTACATTTTATCTATCTGAAAAACAAGGTGCAGGATGTTGAATAAACTCAGTTCAGTGATAAAGGTCTTCAAAGGGGTGGGCAACAACAACTTTTGCATAAACGAGTTTCTCCCGTTGAATATCTGTGTATGAAATATCGACCCGCAATGAGAAATTGGACGGGCTACCGACTGCTTCTCTATATAACTCTTAATGCAGTAATATTGTGTGTTCATAGCAATTCAACACGTACAATGGCTTATCGGAAGAGGAGTAATAAGTCAATCCGTCTCAATCATGGCGAGACGTTTCAATGGCCATTGGCATATTTAGCTCATAGAGCGGCATTTTCATGAATTTTCTGTTTATATTAATATTTAATATAGTTATAACTTGCCCTTTTAGAGATGATGCTATTTTCTAATACATAAAACAAACATAACCTCGACGTGCCTCGTAAAGACCATCAGTCCCATAGGTATGTGTGTATATCTACTACTTTATCATGTCCACGTGTATGTGTGCACGTAACGAGTAACTCCAGCAAAAAATATCCCCGAAAAATTCGAGTTTCGCTGTGATTGAAGAGTAACTGGGAACATTAGGGCCTTGTTTTTCGTGTGTACATTAAAAAATACCTCTTTTTTAAATCTAGTTCAACGCTATTCTGCCGATAGTCCCTCAGTGGCCGGCTGCTCATCCATTTGTTTATAATCCCTGTTTGCCGTGGAAGACTGGTGTATAAACTGTAATGTGTGACATAAAAAGCTTTAAATTGTCGGATTTGTTTGTTCAAGGCAAGCCATCTATTTGTTCTGTAGGCTACAAAAAGCGTCCGGTAACTGATCTTGCTTACGAATACACAATACTATAGATTTATATAAAACCAACAGATGAACGATTAGCCCATTAGGGTCATTATCTTAAATTGAGAACAAGTGCCTTCTAGAAGGATGCTATTATAGGACCCTGTTGCGTGCGTGCGCGCGCGCGCGCGCTCGCTTGTGAATAAAGCCTCATATTCCATTAATTGCACGGGCACTTGGGTTTTATGAAACTTCTATCTTTTCTTGTTCTTGTGTTAACTCTTGATCTACAGTTCTGATAGTGACCCCTTCCAAATTTTCCTTTTGGCACAGTATCAGCAGATCGTCGGACCCTGCACCATGTACAACTAATCTGCCAATTACCTCTCACCATCTGGGTGACAATTCTTTCTTGATAATAAGCATTTTCTCACTTTGTTTTTACATGAATAAATAACAACACACCACGGTTGAATATCAAATATATTATTCGTATGTGTGTGTGTGTATATATATATACACTCTGCACGTTCCTGCAGTGACTCACTACAGTAGAATTTCGTGACATCGTGCTATCCGTCATTTTCATTTCAGTTGAATGCAGTAGACGCTAACACGTTTGAAAATGTCGTAGGTGATAATGAACAAGTTTATATAGCTTGAATATATTAGTGCTTTTTTGTCCGGGGCTCGTACCTACACAATGTCTATCTAGTACAATTATTAATATTGGTTTAAGATGTGCCCTACTCGTGTAATTCCCAGTGGCCGTTAACATAACCCCAGACGTCCTGGATAAGCCCCCGGTATGCTTAGGTTTGTCAACGGAATAACCCAAGCCAGTAGCGTGTACCAAGAGTGAAATCGTCCGAAGTTTAAACATATAAATGTGCACTCATCTATCGATTTTTACCATTTATATATATATATAGCGCCATCTATTGCATCGTCTTGGAATCGGTTCTGTCCGGATTTCTGGCTTCGCATGCTAAGAGTCACATGATTATTATGCAAACAAATCGCCATTTTTATTCCACGCTGCACGTTATATTTTACACAGCTTTTCCCTTACCAGGGATGAACTTCTTCGTTCGAAGCAACTGAAGGGGTCCGAAATGGATCTGTTTTGCAGTCTTGTTTCAGAATTGTCGCCGTTTTCGATTAGAAAAAGGCCAACAGATCAAACATTCAGTTAAATATTAACTAAACTCGCAATAATTAAAGGCGATGTAAGCATACTGAAGAGCAATCGAAATTTGTTATTGTGTGATACTACTTGCTTTCTCTTCCAGATATCTTTTCGGGAATTTTATGCTTTATTTGGTCGATACTGGTTAATGTAGTTATGAATTAACCAACTTGTATAGTACAGCATAAAATTTTATGTTGGTACTATCGATTTGCTTTATGTGCAGTTTCCTCTACTCCCAAATATGTCGCAATCTTCTGTATTCATTCAAGATCATTTCCAACGAAGAATCACATCGTTCTTTTTGTCAATGATGATTTTCGTTGTTGCTGCTGTTGATGCTGCGGTGGATCCTCGGTGTCGGTTTCTTTTGGCGAAACAGATGGTGGTGGAAGCATTGCTTCTTCGGGCGTTAGGCCTTCGGTGATTCTCGATGGGGGTTCCCCTTGAAAGCCGTTGTCTTCCGCCGTTGGCGACATAGTAGTAACGAATAAGTCGACGTCGGCATCGCTTGTGCTGGCTGTGGCGGCACGTTGGCCTAGTACGCAGCCACTGTGACCTGCTGCGCCTGCCGACGCTGTAGCTTTGGCCTGATTATCGTTCCGTATTTAGGGTTATGCCAGCATGCAGTGGCACACAAGCAATGGACAAGCACGAAGGTAAAGAAGAAAAATGTTTGTCATACTCAAAAATGGCTATATATAATATACTATTTGCTTAAACAAATATATTTATACGGTCGGATATCGTTTAGTTGCGACGTTGCGATCGGTTCTAAATGAACGCGTATCGTTGCATAAAGTGTACGATATAACAAACTATTATAATAAGGTACTCCTCCATAGAATACATCGTTTTCATCTATTTTTAATGCTAGTAATAACAATACTATACATTTTAATTAGTGCACGCCCACTGACTATAACGAATAACGATAACTTCCTCCGAGCGTACATTTCACCCACCTCGTGCTTAAGAACCTTGTCCGAGTCCGCAAAGATTTCGCTGGTTGAGGCCGTTGAGGGTGCGGTGAGCGTTTGAAGGTCACTTGTGCTTAGTGAATGCCTTCCGCTAAACTGGCTAGCGACGCTAATTGAATCGTCATCTGATATAAGGTCGGTTTTGGACCCGCTGCTAGCCAGACGCTTCTGGCGGCTGCTGTTGCGGCGCTTGATAGACTCCCGGAGGTCGCAGGTGCTTCCTGCAAGCAACCCTGTGAGACAACGTGGTGGACGCACGGCATGTGTCACGCCGACCAAGACACGGTACAGAAGATACATACACAAAACAAACATCAAGCGAACGCATTCACAGGCGAAAAGGACAAATTCGCTTGTAAAAGACTCAAACAATGTTAAGAACGTAACACACAACTGTGATGAGTAAAAGTTTTTCCCGAGGTACATGCTAAGAAATTATTGTGATTATTATTAGTATAGCAAATTATTATAATATAGATCTTTTTTGCAGCTTCATTAAACTCACTATATGCAAGACTGTGATTAGTTTAGTTCCTAATGAAGCAGAGCAACAGAAACCTAAACGATGAAGGTTCATCCATGGGTTGTATTGTGTCTTGAGTGACAATTTTCGTTCGTAAGGATTATAAAAAGAACTCGATTAAAATCTAAATAGTACGTGACGGTAATCACCCCTGAGCAATCACTAATGCGATATTATGTTAATGTATATATTATTGTTATATTGTGTGTATTGCCTTTTGATTAGCATGGCAGTCAATTACTGCAGGACAAGAAATGCGTTTAGGTAAACGATGTGGACTGTGCGTGAAAAAATGGGGTAAAATAATCATATTTTGCTAAACAATATAGAGACCCACAGAGGGGAAAGGAGTGCTTAATCTATGTGCAGTTGGTTGGAATGAGTTTCTACGAAGAAACTTGATAGGTGCTGAGCTCAGCAAAATGGCGCGTAGGACAAATTAAGGCATATGTACATACAGACCAGCCATGTGGCTACGTACCCGAGAGTCGTCTAGCGGGAGCCTGTTGGGTCTGTTCAGTTATGGCAGCACAGACTCGGCTGTTCTGTCCCGTATAGAGCAGGCCTGCGTTGGCCAGATGGCCCTGAGATGTCGAAGGTCTAGCATCTGCTCCTGAACAAATCTGCGGTTTCTTGCGACCGGATGCGAAATTAAAGAAACGCTTACGTTGACTCTGAATCTAAAAATAAGAATTTCGAAACGATGTTAAGAGAGAAACAAAGCACTAACAACAGTTTTTGTCATTAGTCTGCAAAGGCAATTACAATAAATAAGAATGGTAGAAGTAAAGACGAGAAATAGAGAATTATAGAGTCTTCGGGAACGCCACGATAGCGCGTCGTTGCCTTCCACCTGTAGCAGCGACGCTTTAACCATGAGACTTCGGAAATGCTCGCTTCGTAGAAAGCGCGGATAGATATCGGTCTGCATCAGGGTGAACACGTGCTGCTGAGCGTGATCAAACGTATAGCGCGATGGTTTCTTTATGGCCTCCAAAGTAACTTCCATTGTAGCCGAGTCCAAATTAACTTCACATGGTGCACCCGATGATAGATATTCACTGTTTGAGCATTCACACAAAAACGTAAAATGTTTTTTTTATACATAGCGGGAAAACATTGCCGCTAATTTGTACGAAGCATCGTATGCAATGAGACATTCGTAAAAATATCCGCGTGTACTTTCGATAACTCTTTTCCACATATTTTATAGATACACGATTGATAAGAACATAATAAGTGAAAAGGCTACATCGAAATGGTACGAACCTATGGATTTCCGTAACCCTCTGAGGAATGCATGCATATGAGCCTCGCTTGAGATCCTGGACGGCCTTCCAGAAAAGGATGTTTTCGTAGGAATATTCTTTGCGCAGGTATGTCTCGAATTCCTGGAAGCCTCGAGGATCTGAGAGTAGCTCTTCCAAGGAGAGTGTCCACCGGCGGAGACGCCTTTCGGTGAGGGTATCCGTTCTAAGCGAGTATCCGAAACATTTGATGTTTTTTTTATTTACGAACATTAATTATTTCACTTAGCAAACCAATGCATACCTAGGCAACGCAATAGAGTGTTAAATCGCGTCTAAAAAAACAATCTATCTCTCTGTAAATATTTTTGTACACTATTCTATTAAGCAACATGAGCATGCTATACTGGTCAGCTCACTTCTGAAAAAACTGACTTCTGATACAGAAAGGTATGAAGACTGGATAACGTGTAGTTGCAGAATCTAGAATCCTTTCAATAAAACAGTGTTAGAATCTATGGGAGATGGCCGTTCAACAAATTAATTTACCGTTGAGCAAACCACGAAGAACGTAATAACGGCTTCGTAATGATGTACTGCACATAGATGATAAGCAAGCCCTTAGGGAATTAGAATCATAATGTAAATATTTGTCGCAGATCGTAGCTTTTCAAGTTTTGAGAAGGCTCAACAAGCCTATTCTTTTTACCAGGGGTATGATCACGGGTGACTTACCTTGAACATATTCGGTAGATATCTAATACCATTCATTTGATATATAGTTATATCCCTAATAATTATGCATCGTAGATAACCGGAAAGGTTTTAGGTAGAACATGAGATTAAACTAGTGTCTTAATGTAATCAATATACTGTACATATTACTAAACGGAGCAACTTCAATTGGCATTTGTTGACAGAGCAAAGACGTGTCTAAACCTACGTATGGCTTTCGATTATCCAGAACGTTGGATCATCAGAGACCCATGGATTTGAAGGTAGTGGAGGACAAAGAAACGCATCGAACTCCCGATAGTCCTCGGAGCGCTGCCACAATGTGCTCTTGGCGCGACTTCGCGTTATTGTGCTCTTTAATATTTTTATCTGAAATCGAGTAACATCAAAATGTTGAAGGTGCTTCTTTAGCATAGAAGGGGCGATGGATAGTTTAGCTACAGCGATTAACGTAAATAGGACAGCGCGGCCTGTTATATAATGCCTGATATTACGCTGATCGAGAATATAATGTCTGTATGTGTTCGAATAGCACAGAACAAATTCAAAATGAGGGGAATTTTAGAAAATTGTGTGGGTGTATCAAGAGCTGCTACGGACTATGCTCACCTGTCGTTTGAGCTGCTCGGGCGTTGTTTTCTTTTTTCGGATGCGCCGACTGGGGACGGGGCACCTTTCCAAGCAAGTGATAGTCCCCGGGGGTGGCCGATGTATACGCCAATACGCCCGCTCCTGCGATGATGAGATCACCTTATCTGTTTTCTTTTTTTCCTTTGATTGCCTGCGCAGATAAAAAAAATGTGCCTTACAAAGCAAAAACCTGATTTGTTCTTTAATTCCAAAGGACGCATACACGAATTAATGCTACAAGATCACATGTTTGCTAGCGTCGGACATCTCCTTTAGACGATTGCACGGTAGAAAAACTAGACAAATAAGCGGCACACAAGTCTAACGACGGCAAAAACATTAAAAAAAAAAAAAAAACTTTCTTTCTTTTCTGGTTTACACGATACAGTTGGTGATGCTCCACCTAAGTACACAGACTGAATCATTAAAGAAAATTTTGTATTATAGCAGTGTATTTTGTAGTAACAGTAACTTTATACACTATGCCAGCTATGGCTTTTCAGATTATCGCTTGAAAATAATGATCGTCATCTTTACCGTCTCGTACAATCATGCATATGAAGTTTCGTTACTTTATTTTTCTTCATTTCAATTTTGGACGCGTTTACTGAGTGTGCTATGTGCCTACTGAACGTATTGTTCTTCCTTCGTGTATCCTCAGTAAGGACTTTCGAGCCGTGGTTTGTAAATATTTCGCACACTCATTTATTAATTTGTCCTGCGATAAACGAAAACCTGGCTATGTTCTTACGGTGCCCTCTTGAGGAGCTTTCCCATTAGTGAGAAGATATTACCCCTAGCCTCGCCACGTTGTCCAGGCACAAATCCCTCCCTCAAATAAAACTAAAGAAGGCTAAGACGGACTAGAAGAGAGCCGTCTGTAGAAAGGTTCGTCTGTTTTTAGAAGAAGAAGAAGAGGCAAAGCAAGATCCGTAATGGCAAATCTGATTAAAAGTCTAGTCTATTCATGCTCTCAAATCGGCTGTACCAACTAAAACCTGGAAATTGGAGCATGTTTTTTAGCTGCCACATCCTAATTAACTGTCGATTGTTAAACTAGATCCCATGAATCAAGGACCTGCCATGTTTTCCAAGCTACTAATCTGTCGGGCAAACAGCCAGATGTCCCAAAAAAAAGACGCCTGTATTTAGTTTGTTTCTACTCAGTTTTCTGAGAAAAGATAGACCGGTTTGGCCCATGTTTCATTAAATATGACATTTATAGCGGCGATGTATTGATGAGCAATAGTGTAATATTAAATGCATGATAGCAATGTAGCAATGACGGCGCACGGAGACTAGACGAAAGCGTTTTGATCGTGATCTGCGCGTAAGGCTTACTTACTAGTACTTGTATCGTCGGGAATCACTGATACGACCTTTTTATTGTTTTAAAATGGATTATAATAGCGAAGAGTTTAGTTTTTGTCATTCTAGAATATCACCTTATCAAGTTGTCTTTTTAATTGATTGTATCCAACGGAGTTGAAAGCATTTAGCAGGAGCAGCTGAAATCATGCTGAATACTTATTACATAATAATTAAAGCCAGCGATGATTGGAAAAGTTTATTACAAAGCTTACCCTTTAATCCGTTCCCGTCCGTCGCTTATAAAGGGCGGGCTTTTTTGAAAGAGTGAAATGGAAATAATACGATCAGTATTCATTATGAAGGACAAAAGACAAGTGAGCAATTTTCATGGTTCTGTATTAACAAATTAAAGTTAAATTATCCGCGTTAATAAGTTAAAAATCATTCATGTCATAGAACGTTGCCCTACCTGAAAGCCGCTCTACTTGACAACAAAGCCACTTAGCCGAACACAGATAATAGTGAGCCATCAGCCAGTCATTTCAAACTTTTCAGTAGGACACAGGACATGATCGTACTGCTAAGAATCTAGCGAAATGTAATAACAACAACGATCAATATCACTACTATAATGTTTTGAGTTTTACGCCTGCTACTGCCTCTAAGTACTGCTTCAGAGCTTGCTGTTATTGTCGTTACTAACAGTATTGGTCTAAACAATATATCTGTCCAAAAACTTAGTAAAAAGAGCATTTAAAAGGGACAGGTCTAGATAAAGAGACAGGCATAACAGACGAACAAGACAAATGCGTAACTTGGAGAAAATCCTAGTTGAAATTAGCTGTGCTTAAATCTCAAATGCAATCTTCTTTTCAGTAAGGTTATCAGCACGACGCCAAGGTTTGTAATCGCATGATGCCCATCCGGCAGAGGTGCTCCTCGTCCTTGATACTTACAGCCCCCGGCACTTTCTCGACTTTATTGCCACGATCACAGCCCTTAGTTTCAAGATTAGTTTCAGCATCGTCACTTAAGTCTTTGCAGGTTTCGTCTACGAAAATCTTAACCTCGAACAAAGGAGAGACACTGAATACAAAAGAAACCACAAATTATTAAAAGGTAGATTAGGTAGCAAGCTTCCGCGCATCCTTTCGCCACCTTTTTCCAACCAGCCTCGATACGTACTGAAGCCCATTATTATCTATATATAGCTGGATAGCTAAGCTATCGAAGTAGTAAAGTACGACCGGTGGCTTACTCAATAATTGGCCAAATGCTGTTTCTAAGAGAGGAATAAGTAAAACTGGACTCTGCCATCTACCGATCTTGAAGTTTGAGAATGGTTTCTATACGTGCTGTTTCAGAAGGCACAAGTGGGCAAATCAATTTAAAGGTGTGCAGAAATCCCGCCCATCCCAGTCTGCTGGGCGGCTCAAGCTGCGTCGTTAAGGGACAGCCGGTGGTGAGGCCATGTGCCTTGGGTCGAATCGAAGCGAAGTTATTTAGCCTTCAATCTGATCGTCAGTAAACTCAGGATGTGGTGGTCGTACGGCGACTAACATGCCAGCGGCTATGCTAATACCAGCATCGCTGGTCAACTCGATCGCAAGCCAGATAGTAAAACGCGTCAAGCACTTCAAATGGCAAACGACAACAGTACGGCCAATGAAACTGTTGTCTTCCAAGCAACAAGCATTGTATTGCTTGATTGGTTAGGTCAATATCAACATTTTTGCCTTCCTCCATATTGCTTGATGATCCCCTTAGGGGTATCCCATACGAGTCACCCTGTTCGAAAACAAGTCAGAGCTGAACAGCAATTGGTACAGAAATATGCTCAACTCACTTTTAGCTACCCGATTCGTTTTAAAATCTCTATGAAACGAATTAAATGTTTCGAAAGAAAAATGCCTACGATTATAAGATGTTAGTGTATCTTCGAGTTTTTCTTTTTTTGAATATTCTATTTTTTGTCTTCGGCCGGCAACTGTTCCCTTGGATTTAATCTCCTATGGACATTAAACATGCGGATGTGCGCTGGTGCATGTAAGCTGCTAATTGTATAGTGATTTCCATTCAGGCTTCTCATGAGCATTGGAGTTAGCGGTACACGTACTATTAATGCATATGAGACAGGATTATTACCATGGAACCACTGCACGGAGTGGTTTACTGATATTAGATGGCATCGCGTACACAGTGTAGCATCAATTGAAATGAGTGAGAGTATATCCACGGCGTTTAGACGGAAACAAAAAAGTGATTGAACAATAATCTTTAGCGGACAGTTTCTCACGACGGACATCCGTATCAGCTGCTCTTTTGGGAATTAGAAGAATGCCTATTATTTTTAGGAGATAAGCAGAAAATAAATATAATAGGGACTGGGGAGTGGTGTTTGGAATATGAGGGAAAATCAATTATCATCGGATGTGTTTGCGCCTAACGAAATTCGTCGAAGTTATAAACTTTCGTAGTTAATCAAAATTGACGGTTTTAACGCTACTAAGTACATCGGTGTTGAAAAGACAGAAACAAAAATCTGTACGCTAAAACGGGAGCAACAAGACCGGATACTCATTACAAAAATTCTACAGATAATTAAAATGTTCTTTATCATCTATGTGTTTCCGTTGCGGCTTGGTAGCGCGACTTTAACTTGGCGGCGGATACAATAACTTGAATCATTCACAAAACCCTTCGATACAAGTCTTAAGTTGTGAAAGTTGGGCAGAAACCACAATACGCCTTGTTTTAAAATCTGGTACGAAATTCTGGATGGTATGATGGCGCAGCTGTTTATAGAAATAGGCTAGCGCGGGGCTGCTTGATTAAGCAAATAAGCACGTTCTAGAGCGACGGCTTATAGCCCAGATGTGAATTCATTGAAATAATATGAACGGGGCCCGATTGACCCAGAGGCCAACAAACCTCACCATCATGAAATTGACTAATTTTCTACTGTTGCTAAAAAGGCATTTATAAATGTACACAGGGATGGTCCGACACGCTCTTTTCAGTGACATAGCTCTCGAAGAAAAACATTATCAGCGCAAATGCCACCCATATTGAATGAGCGTGATTTTGAGCAATGGCTCTATGGGAAGCATGCGAAGAAATGATTCAGTCGTGAATAAGCGACACTGGCTTTATCTCAGTTTTTGGCTTAGACACTTTGCACAGGCGAAAGATTCGTAATAGGACTGTTGGAGTCAAGAAATTTCATTCCCTACATGAAAAGAGCGGGTATATATTTAAGATCACGGAGTCGTCACGTTACCGTAGCTAAACCTCATGACCCTTCTACAGCATATCTTACATGATACAAAAAATGCTGCAAGGTGCAAACCGCAAATTTTTTTATAAGTTATTTATGCACTATAAGATTAGGCTAAGGATTCGTTTAAATGTTTGCTATCACTCACTCGTCACAAATACGTCCCCTTACTGGGTGAAACCTGAACAAGTTCACCATTATTAACTTTTCCTAAAACTGATTCTCGTTTGTCCTTTATGCCGCTATTACCGGCACTGCCGCTTAGCGCCGGTTTACGGACTTTTCAGGGTAGAGATTGTATGAGTTTAAACAACACTGAACAGTCTGAGCTGATAGGATTACTAGAAGAACTGCCTGTATTTTAATGGGAGGTAAAAGAATACCTGCGGCTGTATTCAAACCTAGACTTTCTGTGGTTATTAGGCGGACCGTTTAACATTGTATCGTCGCAGAAACACCACACTCGCAACAGAAAGCTCGGCTTTCGTAGCCCCTTCAGCTTTTTTGCAGGACATCGTGTCGAGACCCATCAAGCCACTCAAAACGTCACAATGCCTTGGTTGAGATTCATGCCCTACAGCTTCTTTCCTGTTACATTCTATCCCAGGATTTTCGCTAAAAACATTAGAGCGTAATATATTGATACGCCTGCTAAGCGTTACGGAAGAAATTGCTTTGGCTTTTTAGGTAAAGGCTACACAACTTTTGAAAAATTCTCCTTTGAAATAGAAAGGTGACGCTCAAAGTAGCCAGCCAAAGCCTGGAGAACCAGAAGCATTGTGTGCAGTGATGAATTATCTTAGATACTAGTAAGAAATTATATAACAGGCCATTTTGGTTCACTAGTGCTTATGTGTTAGACGTTAGATAAAGGCTACAAAATGCTTACGCTTTTTGCGCGTGCTCAAGCAAACCAACTGTGATTCCAAGACAGCTGAATTCTAGGTAGAATCGCATTATAGGTGTTCGTCAATGGAAAAAAAATGCCATTTTAGATAGAAGGTCTTCAAATGTAACATTTGCCATCCGTAAGACTCGGCATCTATGGCTAAATCGATACGCTGTGCTTCCAGGGAGACGCTTTACCGTTTCTTACGGACCAGCATAACTTCTAATTCGAATGACATAGTAAAAAGTTTTAATTCGCAAAACTGGACTATTCACAGCTTAGGGAGTATACTTACTTAATATTGATCTATAATTATAAGCTTAAAAGCATACTTTTGGGTAAGACTAACTGATCGTTTAAATAATGGTACACGAAACGTAGGTCATATATTTGGCTGGAAAAATAAGGTGCGCATATTTCCCAGTGAGTACGACGAGATGACTTACGATCGACTTTACATAGCAAAGTTTATTAGCCTTAGCATCATTTACTTGGTTTATTTTACAGAAAATATTAATATCTATTTTGTATGACAAAGTTTAAATAACACATATTTTTCTGGACTTTTCAACAAAAGGCCCTGCCTTCTAATGACTGGCCCGGCTATTCCTTCGTAGCGTCTCGTGACTCAGCACTCTGTATATCTCCATCATGAAAGGTAATGGCTCTTCTGTTCAGAGGACGCACATTAACATATATGAGAATGTGAAACCAAGGTAATTAAAATGTTTGTTATTAAATAAAAAAAAAAACAAAACAGCTGATACAATATCTAATAGTAGAGTACGGGCTACCTAATAGGGTCGAATAATGGCGCGACAATCTTATCACGTTGACTAGATACGAACATTTGTAGGGAAGCAATGAAATTGCTTTTGAATTACGACCTATACCATGAATGAATACGCTGCTTATGTATGCAGGCAATACAAATTACAACGAGACAAGCTATAACTGTTCTGCTATATTTTAGTAGGAAACGTCACGTCCTTGTAATTTTTTTCTGTAGAAATTGAAGGACTCACAAAGAATTTCTTTACAAAAAACTGCATTTGTAGTAGCACCCGAAACAGCGCTCACGCCGAGTATGTTCAAAATAAGAGCACAAACTTATCATTTGTTACTTTTAATCATTTTATGTTAATGCTAACTTCCGTGAATAAAAATCCCCATGTAATATACTTCGCAAATAGCGTTTCTCCTTGTGCCGTTGTTGATCCTAATATCCAAGTAGCAGACGACGTACAACTATTATTAAAATGCCAATTTCTCCAACAACAAATACCTTGCATTCGTTCGGTTGCGTACGATCGTGGCTTGGGCAGTCAAGCTCCTAGTGAAAGGGGCTAACCGTTGCCAATTAAATGGTAGCAAAGGTACAATCACTTCGCATATTTCATCTCTGGCGGCAACATATCTTTACGAGAGACGTACGCACAGACGAGGGACGAAGGCATTTTCTCCTGTAGCGTATAAAAAAAAATGTATCGAAAAATGGAGTCCACTCACGCGATCTGTTCCTCGGCTTGCTGACACAATGTGTCCCACTTATTGGCGAGAAGTTTTTTCAGCCGCTGAAGCGCTTCTATTTCATAATCTTCGAGCGAGTTCTTGGGCTTATTCTTGAGTGTCCTTCTTAACAAATACAGTGCATACTCGGTGTTATCTGGGTTGTTACGAGATGCCCAGTATTCTGGAGCTTGAAACCTGTGATAAAAAAAAGCGTGCTTGGTTGTAAATCCCATAAAGGTATACGTGTCCTTTTGTGACCGTTAATTTTAGCATTAAACAAAAACCTTAATGGGTTTGCATTGGGCTAGAAAAAGTCATTCCTATTTGTACCTGTATAGCGTAGAATCGTCTTTAATCGTGTAGGTTTTCGCATTTTCGCCAACGGGGAAAAAATATCCGTGTTGACAAAGCAGATTGGCTAGGTGAAGCGCCTCTTGTGCCACGGGCCCCGACTGGTCATCGATGTCCAGGTTGTCCATTATCCACTCGACGACGTCGTAGCCCACAAACGCACATGGGATTGACGTAAGGAATAGCTTCTGCGAGCGAACTGGAATTCCCAATTCAGGGTGCTGCATTTCCGCAATAAGCCTTTCCATCTATGACACACGTAATGGGAAGGAGCACACAAACGTAAACTTAAAACGACAACAATACCCATAGTCTACACTACGAAGATGATTAGAAAACCCTAAATTGCGACAACGAATCTCGAATATGAACCATTGGCAATAACCCGTGACGTACAAAGCGCAAAGTATGGTAATGAATATGCACAAAATAAACTTCCATTCGACCAATTAATAATTGTACGAACTTTTAGGAAACATGACTCGATGCACACGTTGTCATGACTGTTTTGGTGGTGACTCGTAAGATGCGGAGATCCAGGCGGCCTGTAATGTTGGCTGTTCGCTGATAGGGGTCCGGCAGGCGCCGGGGACAGCGCTTTCAATGGCTGCAATGCAAAATATCTCTTTAAAAACAATTACGAAAATATGCGCAGGGACATTCAGACGTGACGTACGTCAAGCACGTAAAATATGCTATAGAATGTCACTCATTATCGAGCTTCCATTCACTATATTCGCTGTGGCTGTAGTCGCCTTATTGGTAACAGCGCACGTTTTAGCTATACAACGTCTCCTATAGGAGTTCCCACTCTGTACACTGACCATTAGCGAGAAACCGCGCTAGACCTCAATGTTATTCGATTCTCGTATCGTTCGTATCACCCAACAGGTGTCCGGCCAATTATCACAGATTTCACAGTCAATAAAGATAACATCGTCCATTTGTCAGTCGACACAGATAGATACAAACGTACAACGACTACGTATCTCACAGCTACATGGCAATATTTATACCTGCTAAATACACCGATACAACAACTCACCTCAGTGGCGTATTCCCTCGGCTCCTTGAGTAGCTCGTTTTCGCTATCACTGGACATGGCAGGTCGTTTTTGCTGTTCGTCGTTGCCGTTTGCCGATGGATCAACCGATGATGGTCGCAAGCCACTCGGCAGCGGCAAACCAAAGCTACTATAGCGCAATTTCTTCAAATTAAGCGACTAGTGTCCAGCCAGGTTACCTAACCTAGTCGGTTTATGGTCGGCGACTACATCCAAGCCGAAAATTCAGCAACTATCTACTGCCGCCTCGATATCATCCCTATGTCATCTAAACTAAGCGAGCTGCATACGGCAGGACAGCAGGCAGCGGTCCCTGGCACAGTGGGGCCACTGTGCCAGTGCCAGTTCCTGGCCTTGCTTTGCCTTTGGCCTATGTCTTCGACCCTACTGCACTCTACCGTCTTGATTTGGTCCTCCTTCCTCCCTCCTTTACTTCTTGTCGTTCTTCTCGGTGCGCGATCAAGGGGGTCCGCGATTTAGGGCCGTGTGTGCGGTAAAAGTCGGACTCGGAGGAGCGAGAGGAAAATAGTCGGAGGAACCGGTACACCGAGGAAAAGGAACCAATGAACAACAACTGTTGTTAATGCTCCGGGTGCTGCGAGAGCCTGAGAGGTGGACGTTGAGCACGAACGCAGGATGTCGAGGTGACGGCGACGGCGAGTTCCTTGGGAGAGGGTCAACAAGGCAACCAGGAAGTTGAGCAGCTAAAGAATATGAATTACGCAGCGGAATCGGTAGAAGCACTAAAGGAGGCCATGATACCTAGCAGGGGCAGTAGTATCAGGCCGGTGAACACTCGCGAATATATGCAGTAGAAGTAAAGGGTCGGTGTGGGATGCGTGGGCGGACATGTATATAGCACGAACGAGAAAAATAAGAACTAGTAAATCCGGCTCGCGCAGATCTGGAAAAATACTTATTTTTCGCACGACGGTAATAGCAGTAATAATGGTGAACTCGTACGTACTACTAATCGCCAACATTTAAGGACAACAAAGCACTCGAAGTGGGTGTGCGGCACGTCTTCGTTGACCACATAGCATCGATGTACATCTAGTATGGGCGCGGCATGGAAAAGAAGACTATTGTATTTAGGCACTATTGCATACAGAGATTATGATACTATATGTGGATAGCAATTACAAAATGACCTTTAGAACCGTTGAATATAAACGTTCTCGGGTTGATTTTGTGGGTCCTCCAAAGCCAACGCATGACTAGGTGAGTTAGGAAGTGATTTCTGTGAAAAAGCCTAAAGTTACCATCTTACGCACAGAACAATTGCATTTTTATCAATCGAAATCGCAGGCCCATTTTTGCTCAGCACACCTTGTTTTAAGTATTTTAGATTTTTCATGAATTTCGACTATTTAAAGTTTATAGGTTTATAAGTTTAAAGTTATAGGGTTTTTTTAACCCTCTATTTAGGCACAACACAAATAAACCGAATATTCACTTAAATAGCTTTATAAGTGCTTGGTGTCTGCGACAGACGGAATAAGGGGCTGCCTTATAATACTCGTGGGCTCGGCAGGGTTTTTATTTTCCTTTGTTGATAAAAGGATACTTATGTTTAGACTTTTTCTCATATTTTAAATTAGATTCACCCTTATTACACATCAAAGTTACTCACGACTTTGCATATCTCCATGCATTACTTTTTTTTTGCGAGGATTATCTCAGTAATGACGGTCATATAAGGACTGCCTCCAATCCAAGACGGATCCTGGAACATGCACCGACTTCTAAGGCCGGTTACATTTTATTTTTGTCGCCATGACAAATTCGGCTCGGACTCCAAATGAGGACTCTAACTAGCACAAAGAGCTGAGGATCACCAAGACTCAGAGCGACGATTACAGGATCCAATCGGGTAGGCAAGTGTTCCAACAGTCAGTGTTCATGGCCGCAGCTGGCTGTACAGGCGGCACATCTTGGATCACCGATTTCTCTGATTATTTTACAATGGCTAGAAACGGACTAAATGACATCTAGTTCCTGTACTTCCAGTTCGTTCGTTTATTTATACAGGCTTGATGACTATCGATCAGTTAACAATTCGTAATTTTCGCTTTTACGATAAGGTTTTAAGCTCATCTGAGAAGCTTCCTAACGTTGAATTATGTGTAGGGTTTCTAAAATGACCTAATATTTGCGATGTAATATGTTAATACGAAATTTTGTACAAGTTGACAAAGCTTCAATTAACTTACATCTTGCTTATACTGCCTATAGATCAAGTGGTTTGGGGTTGTATGCTACAGTTACGATTGTCCTCAAACTCCAACCTGTCAAGCGTTGGTGTTCGGGCTAATAGAACGAAGGACGCATTCGAAAGTCAATCAATTACCCTACTGACTTGGATTAATCGAACAAATCGTTCGCTTAATGACTATAGCCTTCGCGAGTTGTCCATGCTAACAGCAGTCACACAATGAACTGGTTCGGTCCTTTTTGAAATAGACAGTTCCGCAAAGGTTAGACCTTGTCAGCCAATCGAGTGGGGCTTGACTTGACGGTACGCGCCATAAGGTCAATTTTGAGAAATTCAGTTCCACCTGGAAAAATCATCAGAGCAGGTATATTCGAGCTCCCAGAAAAATCCAACTATTGTTACGCTAGTTTTATTTTCTAGCAATATGTTTTTTTTTTCTCCGAATTGTATATACCAGTGTGGTTTTAGAAGGGAAACGATCAATCAGACATAGCTGTCGCACCGCTACCGAGAAATAATCTATGTATGCTATGTTTAAACCATCTTCTTTAAAAATTCTATTAAATTAAATTGTTCGTTGTTGGTGTTAGAACGCCGATGAGTCTAAGCTGTGTAACTACTTTGCAGCATCCGGCGCCGCCGCTCTGACAGTGTTTCGCTGCTTTAAAATTTGATAACACTTTATCTATAAATTACTGAACATCTGCGCTTTTGTTATTACCTTAATAATTACCTCACGTAAGTTGTATTCCAGGCGACGCGGAAAATGTTTTTCTATGACCTCTGGCATGGGCGTGGCTCGTTTCGATATGCGAACCACCATCTGCGCAATCACTGTCAACGAATACGATGGTTTCGGGTGATTATGTTTATCTTATGCTCGAGCATGTTCTTCGTGCAATTTGTCAATGTGTGGACGTACTACAGAGAGTACAATTTTGCCATCTCGATTGAAGAGGAGTACCGAGAAAACATAGTTTTTCCAGGGGTCACACTGTGCATTGATGCCTGGTAAGTTTTGCCGAATCATAAGAAGTTTCATCACGAATCTTCGTCCGATTTCCTCCACATGTGTAGTTTTTGCTTAAATGAAACATCTGTCCCAGTCACGGTATTATGTCCGCCTGCAAATCCTAGGAATACGTAGGGTTAGGAGCCCAGGTTTGAAGCTGCCTCGAACTCGTAGTGAAGGGGAGCAGCCATGTGAAACAATGCTCAGCGTGAGCAGTGGCATTAGACATAAAATTCAATACATTTAAATGAAGTACCTGTTACATTTGGTGCCAGAACTCTATTTTTGTGACTCGAAACTATCGTAATCTAACTCTCTAAGCTCCGCACATAGAAATACAATTTGTTAATGCTTATGCTCGTGATGCTTCCTATAAGTTACAGGAACGATTCGTTCCTAGGCACGATTAGAGCTATCTTGTCCAATCTGCTCACATCTCCGTACGGCAACGAATGTAGACTATACATTAAGAATGAAAACGAGACTTCTGTGTATTTATCTAGTGGTGCGGAAAATCTAGGAAGCTACTTGAGTTCCCGTTATCATTAATGGACTTGGTAAGATATTGCGTGCATTGCCCGTATAATGATTTAGTCCTTTTCACAGGTTGGATTCTGTGAGAACGTGCACATACACCAGCGGTAAATGCGCCAAAAGCGATCTAGTAAGTATGCCTGATAACGGTATATTGAAGTTTCTGCAAAACATATACCGACTCCAGCGTCTGAACAGCTTAGCCTAATACCCTCCCGCATTCAAGTTTAGTTCACAGTGCTAACCTATATCGCTCTCTGTACGAATCCAACAGACGTACTCCGTTGGCCTTTATTACGTGCAGATCGATCCGGATCTTAGGAAATTTGGCTCATTTCCGCCGGACGAACTCTTTCATTGTACGATGCGGAACCCAAGCTGCGAGTCGTTTAAATGTGTAGAATCGTAAGACGATCAGATTCCAGTAAACTATTGACCACCATCTTCTAAGATAAAAACGCCGTTACCAAGATATGTCTCTAGTCTAAAATTAAGAACACCTAAGCAATTACCCCAGCCACCGCATTTATGCCGGTTCTGTTAGAATTATTGATATAATACTTAGCAAGAATCGTAGTGCGCTTAGTATAATCATGATAAATATATGAGTTACCTCTTATATATGTGCCCGCATTCGCTGATAGACCGTACGTCCCTTATCATTTTCTCTATACACTTGAAGCCTTTACACGTAAAACGGTCGATAAGCTAAACGTTTGATTCCTATGAAACTTGACATTAGCATGAAGGTGAGCTATTTTCGCGCTCCGTCACAGCTTTGCTACACTCTTGACGTAGGTGCGTACCAACACGGGATCGTCTCAAAATGTAAATCGCCGTGGATGTACAGTAAGTCGAAAGGACTCAAAATACTTATCTTTTCGTTTCACGGGAATAGGCCGGTCTTGTGATACTTACTTAGAATGTCACTAACGAACGGTAGGCCCTGTATTATACGTTACGTGCTTTTCACAATGAAGTCTTTCAAGTCAGGCCCACGTATCTTAATGAAGGAAAATTCTTTGTGGATTCCTATAAATGGCGACAATTTAGCATTGGAGTTGAAGTATCGTGTGAATCGATCCCGGGTCATCACCTTTTTGCCAAAGAACATATACCCCTTGATTGTACATTCGCCTAATAGCACCTTTCCGGACGCATTAACGGCCATCACGCTGCGACCTGGGACAGTCTACGAGCTCTCGATGAAACAGGTCAGTGCATTCAGCTTGTTGTCTCGGTAGGCTATCGATTGGACAAAAAATTTTTTGTTGATTGCGTCTGAGAAGTTGTAATATAGGCTTTCGGTTACAGAATGATAGGAGACTTCAAGGCCTACCTACAACCGAGTAGATGCAAGATGCTGCTAACTCCTTAAATGTCTCGTTGCAGAAACGAATTAAGCGACTACCATCGCCGTATAAATCTCATTGTCATGATTATAGGCTGCGCGGGTATAGGCAAGAATACGGTGGCTTCTTGAATTTTGATGTAAGTTAACTGAATTGGCTAGACATTTCAATTCATCCAGATCTCATCTAATCACAGCTTCTAATCTAACGATAGCCATGTCAGTGGTCACTAGGTCTATAGGCCGAAGTGGGGACTTGAAGAGAAAGAAATATGCAGACATTGTGTAGTGGATGTTTATTGTTCAAGTACTAATTAACAGTCTTCTGCCATTGTTGATGTGCTTCAGCCCGAAATCACCACCGACTCTTGTGCTTTTTTCTGGCATTATTTTTCAGCTGTGTCTGCAAAATTGTAGCATTTATATGGAGCTAGAATTGTGCGGTTGCATATTATCCAGCCATGAATACGCGGGACACCAGCGTTTTACACTCTGCAATTTCACGTACGGCGATACATGCTCTCATATGATACACCGGAATCACACCTATGAGAAATGCAACATGGTCTGCGGCATGCCTTGCGAGTAAGTAGTACTTGTTTCTTTTCGGACCCGCTTATCGATTCGATCATAGTATATTGAGCTTAGATTCTACTTAAATCGACGTATGTACTATATTTTTTAGGGAAGTCTCCCTTTTTTTTTTTTAGCCAAAACTCTTTATACCTTGTTATCCTCGCACCAGCTTCAAGTTACGAGTAAGATCAGGCAGCAATTAGCTGCACCTAATATCAATCATTATTGATCACAACCTCGCCGATGTGAGACCCTTCAAGGACTTTTTCGGAATGAAGCCGATGAAGTGTTTCAATCTTCAAGCTTATAATATGCAGGGTGCCTAAAGGTCGTTATTACAATAGTAGAGATAACTAATGATATCTTCTATTTTCATGGGGCCGTTCAGCCATGAAACTACCCTCAGTTTATTTATAATCGCCGTCAAATGACTCTGTTTGTATGTTGTAGTGGTATATACACATATCTATAGTTCCACTCTAGTGTTTCTAGCTCAAATGTCGTTTTGTTCACTTCACGGAAAATGCATCATTCTTCTTGCGTCAAATTCCGGTCACAATATATGTTCGCCACTAGTCTGTACGACCTTTTCCGATCTGTCAAGCAATTTATCTATTCGTCTCGTTCGAAATGTTCAGCTTGAGACTCTTTTCGGTGTCAAATGTAGCGTTCCTAATTTCATTTGCCAGTGAAAAATGGTGGTAGTCTGTCAGGGCAAGGTCTGGAAAGTATTAGGAGTTCGAAATGGCCTTCCGTCAAGAAAGTCTCCGCTTCTAACCTGGTTGGATACATACAAATAAATGGACGCGGTCTGGTGCTTGCAAGTTTGTTAATGCAGTAAATTATTATACCTATGTTTTAGCTTAGTGCCTTTACGGGATAGCATCGTTATGTGCGGTCTGGTATTGTCGTGATAAGAGATAGTTTCGTCTTGTTTGTTGGGTAGCCTCGTTTACACAATGCGACCGGAACGCGTTTAGATCCCTGTTAATCGTCTTGTTCTTGTTAAGCATTTTTCAAGAGTAAAAGATTCTTCCAGTCCCAACATACGCGAATCATCGTTTACTTAAAATGGAGGTTTAGGCATGGCTCTGGACGCAGACATATCTTCGAAAGCCATTCATTTCTTTCTCTGCCTTAAATGTACGCGGAGAGATCGTTCCAAGTCGCTAGTAGCGAAGCTGTGTTGAAACCTGTCATTGTGATGTTGAGAGGCAATAAAAGCTCTTGTCCCCCTTATGACGATTGCTCAGTTCTGAAACTTCTGATTTTTAACTCGATCACATAGATTTAAGGGGACTTATTGGTAGTCATATGGTGATATGCATTTCATTTTGGAATCTTCACGTTTAAAGCCTAAACGAAGGATAGAATTGCGCTTATTACATAATGAAGTTGTGTTATAACGAACCTTCAGAGAAGAAGGAATGTTTTTGAAAAACGCTTTTCAACACACAACTAAACAACTAAGCGAGACGCTAAAAGGAAAACGGACCAAATGTACTTGTGCTCTAGCTTCATTCATATATATATAGATATATATATATATATATATATATATATATATAAACAATTGAAGTTGATGGCAATTGAAGCTTAGGTATAACACTTTGCACAGACATCGTTAAGATCCATAATAATGTTAATAAATAATGTAAAAAGCTTGTGGAAACACTTTTAGTTTAACAATAACGAAGTGCTATATTTGCATGAACAAAATTCGAACAGGGAAATCGCGTACGATCTAAAAGTGATAGGCTTCAGCACAGAGAACGGTTCCGACAACGAGATCAAGTAAGTGATTGGCATCATTCGTTATGTAATTACCCTCTCTCTCTCCATCTCTTTCCCCATCTCTCTCTCTCTCTCTCCCCATCTCCATCTCCATATCGCTCTCTCTCTCTCTGGGTGTGTGTGTGTGTGTGTGTATGTGTAAGCGTTTTACAACTGTTCATGCACTAAAGTGCCAAACACAGCAAAATGCTATTACAGTAGTTTACAGCTCTCCGAAAAAATCGTAAATCTATTTAAATCCGTAAAGGCAACCTTTTACAATCGCAGGCAGCAATCAACTACACCCAATTACTGTGGTGTGCATGTGTAATTAATTAATTATTGTAAAAGTCAAATATAATAGTGACGGTTTCTTGTTCGCAAGTGGTGGCAAAGATTAGTATATAGTATCTAAATGCCTGGAAGCATTTTAAATTAATTTGTTTTAATCTTTAGTTGGGGGTTTGCGTTACAGGGACAAATTCACCCTCTTATTGAGTTTTGCTTCCGATGCCGAAGAAATAACAAAGTACGTTCCAGCGTTAACTGTAAGTTAATATGTGAATAAAGTTAAACAGCGTAGTCAAGTTCCTACTACTAATTCCGTTATGAGACATTGTACAGGATTAGAAGTGAGGCGACTTACAAAAAATCTACTTAGAATTTAAGTCGATATAATTAGAGGCAGAATTTAAGGACACGACCTTACACATAAAATAACTATTATTTAAAGGTGTTTATTGTTTCGAGTCATCTCGAAGCTAGGAAGGAACATTTTTTTATTTGAATTGAAAAGTCATGTCGCAGGCCTGAAATCATGTAAATTAAGACTCTTAGTCGTCAATCCAGCGAGGTAATGATAATTGTGACTTAACGGCTCTGGCCAATGGATAAAGCGAATATAATTAATTATTGTTGTAAGAAAATACTCTCGATTTTGACGTAAGCGAAACTGTTTACCTACTGATCATCCAGCTCTTCTTCGATCGTAAGCCTGCTTTTGCCCGCTTTTCTAGACTTAAGTTTTGAGTGATTTTTTCCAACACTGTAACCCTATTTTTACCCTTTCCCTTCAGCGACCTCTATTGAAACCTTATTGTGGTTATAATTTCTCCCGCACGGATTATTTTCTTTGTTGCCGGTGATGTGATTGGTTCTAGGAAAGCAATAGGCTATTTCAAGAACCACTAATTAGGCGTGTTATTAATCCCTGATAAAAATTTTGCAATTATTATCTCTCGTCTATGTTTATTATAGTACACGGAATTCGTGGCTTATGTTGGAGCGTACATAGGCACGTGGACTGGTATGTCGCTGTTAGATACATTGCTTCGTTTCGAGAACTGCTACAACCTACTTAGGAAGTTACTAAAACAAACCGTTAGAGCTCGCGTAAGTTAAATAAATAAAGAATATAGAAAATAATTACTTTTCCTTATTGCCGGCATAGGGATATAGCATACTCGAGTGCATTTTGGCTATTTAGTCTCCATACTTATACATGGTCTTCACTTATAACAGTATCTGAATTCCAGGTGCCCTATGAATCTCTAATAATCTCTCCCTCGTAAAGTGAATCCATATGCCGGCAATTACAAAACAACTTGAAAAATAAAGTAAAAGCAATCAACTCACAAAATATTTAGATTGCTCGTACCTATAAAAATAATCATTCGTTTTCTAAATCAGTATTCGTCAATTTCAGAATGACTCCTGACTCTGCTAAGACTGAAGACGACAAGCCTGTCACCATCCATCCATCCATCCATCCAGAGAAAACATTATATCACAGTAAAGCTGTAATAAACCATGACAGATCTCAAGTATGGACACCTTAGCAGACAGCATAAGTCTCAAAAAAATGTGCTCAGAATATATATCTTGCGCACTTGTTTGATGGTTGTTTCGAGGCGAGATATTTGCTTCACTCAGATTTATTGAGCATCATTCGCAATTCCGGAAAACAGTAGATAATTAAATACGTTTTGTTTTTTTTTATTGTTCAAAAAGCAGGTGACACGTTTCTCAAGTCGAACCCGTTAATAAATTTTGAAAAATCATTTCAACACTCTATCATGCACTCTTTTAAATTAACGCGAAGGGAGTTGGCCCACGAAGCTGATAGGCAAGCTTTGCTAAATTCGCAGCAAAACTTGTGTTCAACTTTTTTTTCCATACGGTTTAATCAACTAGATAAAGCCTTCTCAAATTGGGTTCGATCAAACGAATATGGCAAACTTTTCTGGCAGCGATCTTAACACTTTTCATTTAACTTAAGTTCCAACCGCAGGATTGCATCGGTTAACACTGGTGCGCTGGAATGCATAAAACCACTGTAGAATACTTAGTTCACTTCCGCCAAGTCGCTAAGTAGAAAGCCTTCAAAAGGTGCTACACGCGTATGTGACGTGGACAATAACTTGTCCGTGCCCAATTCAACAAAGCATGCAAATACTCGGTGCCGACAGTATGACTGATCCATCTCCGTCGTGCGTTCTCGCTGAATATCTGTTATGAAATGTACTAAATTTTTCGATCTATTTAAGACGAGTTACTTTAGTTTGCCTGAGCTACCTAGTGCGATTCTTAGTAAGCTATAACAGTGAACTTCATTGAATAGGACTGCCGCTGGAATTAATTATAATAGGAGAAAACAAGATGAGTATAATTAAGATAATATTGTCGGTTTTCTAATAAAATATCATCATCAACTTAACACTTTATTGATCAGCAGATCGTACGTGATCCTAGCTAAAATTTTGGCAGTGGCCGTTTTAAAACCTATTCATTGCAATTAGAACTACGACCGGTTAAGCAGGTTAAGCATAGGAATTACGTTAGTAAAGGTGCGCAAAACCGTTAGAAAGATCCAAACTGCATCAGCCAAGATTCTATGAGACCATTTGTTTCATGCAATATTCATCCTCGCTCTATTTTCAGTTGTGTAGGAAACACTTTAATCTTATTTTTCGTTTCTATATACAAGCATATAAAAATGTATGGTCTCATTAAAAGGCACTTTATTTATCGAAATAGTAATTACCTGAAGATGAGTCACGCTTTCATACCCGCGTATGTAACGAAGTGTACCTGCTTTTTATAAGACAGCTTTCTTCGACACAGGAATAGGTCGACACGAACGGCTGGGGTTTTCGAGGACGTTTGGAAAGAATGTCGGGAAAAAGGGAACCACGCATTTTTTTTTGTTTTTTTCATGAAAAAACATGCTATTTGATTTGTATTCGAAAGCTTATTAATTATGCAACAGAGCACCATTTGGTACTACTGGTTTGCTAATTCTAAATTGATTGATGTAGATAAATGCCACATATTCGGCTGTCTAATTAAATAAACACTACCATGAAGTACGACGCATTTAGATTGAATATTCCCTGAGATACTCCGTGAATGAGTGTTGTTTCTTTCTAAACAAAGGTTAACTGCTTTCTAAACAAAGGAAACTTCCTATACCCTAGCATTTGCTATACTAGTAATAGGTTGTTTCAGGACTCATACGTTTAAGGGATATTTTTCTCTAGCTTGTCAAAATATACACGAAAGTATGTGCGCCAAATCAAATTCCGTAGTTTCGTTTATCCGCGCCTTTGCCCAAATTACAAGTATGCTAAGACGTTATTGAGAATGTAACCCTATCATCTCTATTGAAAAAGAACACCGCGATAAAAACATAGCTTCAGCATATTACAATCTGCGTGCATACGTAGTACATGATTTGTGCAAAAATTAATTCGATTGAGCACTCGAATTGTACTAAGTACTCAGGGTCATGTTGAAAAATTTTCAAATATTATATATTAATGTACCAGATAGTTAGTCCCTTCGAAAAGCAGGGGTTTTGCCGGTGTGTAGGTACCGAGACGCTCCAGCAATGTGTGAAAGTGCTTCGTATGTAGCAGTAAAGCTTGGCGTGGTGGAAGAGTAATTGTATGAATTAATTTAATATAATTTTTAAAATTGGAACATAAACAAACGAAACTGTAAGCACATCCTAAGTGGAACTATGTATATACACCGCCGTATAATAAAACAACTTATTCTTAAAACTGATATTACAACGCGTAAAGTACAGAATATGTTTGTTTTTTTGTTTCTTTTAAACACCTTAACATGTGGCTAATCAGGCCTCCAGCAAATCTCTCTAACATACAAAATATTCACCTTACCCGTGCCTACCCATCACATTTTTCGTCCTGCCGTTTCATTATTAGGAAATATAAACGCTTTTGCAAATCTGACATCTGAATAAAACATGCTCTTTCAAAAAAAGGGAAAATTAACCAACGCATAAAATGTATCAAAGTTTTCAGATGATATTGCTTTAATCCATAGAAAATACGGTGCCAAAAAGAAATGTCAATTTTGTCTCTAGTTCCCTACATTATCTTTCTAGCGCTTTTATCTTCTGCGTTGTTCTAGGCTTTCGAGGTCTAGTGTGCTCTCCTGTAAGTGCTCCTCATATTAGCGAAAATATATAGTACTATTCAGACCCGACCCAGATGAGGCTCGGTGCCGTTAAAGAGTCTTAAAAGTCGAAACGCTCTTAAATCTGGGGTAGAGACATAGTAATTGTAAGGTCTAAGACTGAAGCTCATTGGAGAAAATTAAGCTTAATTCATATACGTAGGACATTGGCTGTTACAACACGTGGGGACCCAGTGGCTTCCTTTGATAGCACAACACTTTCTCTAAGTGTGTTGCGTACTGATCTTGAAATAGGTTCGATACAGAACGAATGGTCAAATTCGCTAGTAGAAAATAGCCTCCTAATGATTTAGCAATTGATACTTCGTTATCCTTAAGACATGTTAAATTTTTTCTAATGCATCGTTAGCCACACAGAATATTCAGTTGCACCGTCAGCCATCCCGATTGTTTATATGTCTACTGCATTAACTCGTACATTTAACGTTCTAAAAAACTTATGGAGCAAAGCTTCCTTTGGGCCACATTACTACTTCTGCCCTATAAGAATGTTCTCTATTTTGAAAGCTATAAAAGGAGTTTATACAAACAATGACTGTGTACGCCTTTAAACGCTAAAGGAAAACTCTAAATGCTGAAATTATATGCTTAATATATGAAGGGTGCGCATCTCGACCCTACGCACGCATACACAACCTCGCTACATCACAGCGACGTCGTATAAAATGCTTACCGATTTGTTTGGAGCTCCGGCTAACTCTCACAGTTTTCTTAGATACACTGTAGAAATTTGTTTATGTCTAGGTTATTTCGAAAATAATTATCCATATATACGCAAAAATGGGTAGTTGAAAACCGAGGGTAGAAACTGAAAAGAGGTAGTTGACGCGATAATTTTTGTATATTTCAATATTTGATTATAAAAGTTGTTTTCCCGTTGGCTGCATTTATAGCCACACTGGCATCCGATACATGACGGTGTCTTTTTGATCTGAAGCGGCCATTAAAGCTCATTATCAAATGAGAATTTTCGTGCTGACTTATAGTTTTTTTTCAATTAATTCAAATTATTCATTTACAGATATTTTGGATAAGCATTAATTTGATAGATATACTATAATAGTGACGATAATAATAAATAAAATAAATCATAATTTATCGGGTGAATCGTGACAGCTTAGTGGTAACAGGATATACATTAAGCCTATTACTGTTATGTATAAGACTATAGGAAATGGCCTCATCTATCTCTAAAAGGCTCATAGTTGTCTCTGCCTTTAGGTAAAAGTTAGAAAATACAATCGTTGTATTTCGCAAACCATTTTTGGATCGCGATCTCAGCTATAGAATTTTTGAAGAAGACGATGCACCTATAGAACGTTGTTTCGACAGCTCTTTAACCTTGGAACAAATAGTAGAACTTTGTGACCCGGATACAATGGGACAACGGTTTTTAAACGACATATAAAACCAGTAAGTAAAGCAAAAAACGAAACTCGCTATTACTCTTCGAAGAGCTTAATATAATATTTAAAAAAATTCCTAACATCTGCTAGATTCTATATAAAACTATCAATCGAATTCTGGCGGTTTATGTACTTAATTACTACTCACCGATATGTAATTAATCCCCCATGGATGTACCTAGAACCGAGGCGTCATCGACTTTTCCGTCGATATGGGGTCGTATGCTTTGTGTATAAGACGTAAAACGTTACAATCATTTGGTGGGCAAAGAACACTAAATTAATAACGACTACAGTAACTATGTTTCGAAAACGGTCAACTTTGATTAAATTTTGTGCTGCTCGAATTCTAAGTGAATCTGACGAAGCAACTATTTTCTATTGATCTTTTCGTTGCGTTTTTATTCAGGTGCATGTTTCTATCTAAAAATACACTTACTTGAGTAATATAATGTGATACGAAAGGATGTCTTCGAAACTATCGAAAAGCCATCCATGGATTCTGTAAGCTATGTCATGTCCCCGACACTCATCTGTCTTAATTTAAGTAACTATATTCATCATGGATGCTTGTTCAATGGCACAATTGGTTATGACGCTTACAGAACAGAAGTTACTTGCTCATATACAACAATAAATAAATGCCCCAACAATGCCTTCTTCCCTATATACATCAATTATATTTGTTAATGAGACGCGCAAGCTGAGCTGATTGGATTTAGATATTTTCTGTATCTACAAATCACATGAAAAATATAGACCGTCATTTATTGATTGCTCGTATTATTTAATGGCAAATTAATAATTTCATTTAAATAAAATGAAGATTTTTTTTAATGTTATATTGCCGCACGTATCTAAACTAGCTGTAAAGATCCGAGCTGTTACGCGTTGATCGCTTTTTGTTATTCTTGGATGGCGCGTCGATCGCAGACAATTGAATAAAGGATCTGAAAGGACAGCATTGACTGAGTGTACTTAGGCCGAAGGCTTCGTACAAATCGCGATGTCTAGATAGGAATATAATGGTTATTTGAAGCACGATGTACATATTTTGCCGACGTGATGCATCTCCTCATAGCTATAATGAGGTTGAAGTCATGTACCGCTATCTTGGAATCCGACAATCGTTCTTATGATAATCATTTCAATTTGTTATATATTTTTTGGGGCTTTTAGTTACGATGTATCTTATTTATGTACTGAAGACTTCATCAGTGTAATATAACAATGATCTCTCTCTTTAGGTTTCTGAAAGTCGTTTTCTGTATATATATTGTATTTTTAACTATAGGAGATTAATCCTCTATGATTTCCAATATGCAGACCCAATACGCACATTAATTAATAAGAAAGTCGTTAGGTCATAGGTAATAATGTAGGTTTAAATTTATTTCATTGAAGAGTGCCCCATTCATTGCAAGTAAATAAAAAAATGTTTTAAACAAAAAAAAAGACTCCAACTATATTGTGTCGCCGCATCCTTTCTGTTCAGAACGTATCTTCTAAAACGTAGTACTCACCTGGCGATTAAACGAATCGGCGTATATCACGAGTATAACGGCGTATAACGAGCTACGTTATCCTATATACGATTTCTGTCTTTTAAACAAATGTTAAAATGAGCTACATAAAAATGGAACTTACGCCAAATTCGGCAGAACGTCTATGTGCGTAAATATGAAGTAAATAAGTAAAAGTGGAAATTTCGCTCTGCCTGTTTAGATTCGTAGCTTGCAGGCACAAGTGGCCTAAACTAAGGCGATTTACGACATTTGTCTTTGGTATTTTTGTTAGCTACAGCGTCTACCATTGACAACTGTACAGATTCAATATTAGGGCTACATTCAAGTATATTATAGATCATTTTATGCGAAAATGGGAGTTTTATTTAGCAACTAACTCAAGTTTGTTGGGAAGTGAAAAAAGACAGATAATTAAACTATTGTTCGGGTACATCATATCGGTTTAAAATTTCTTAGTGCTTCGGTAAGTTCAAAGTTTGAAATAAGTTCATCAATAATTTCTCTTTTCGAAGTACCGCAAAGTATCTATATTGCATTTATCTCTTCCCTTACGGCACAGTGAAGTTTGACCCTACTGCCTCGGAAACGATGATAAGCCATTTTGCTCGTTATTTGATAAATCTCAATATCCCTGTTAAGACGAAGCTGGCAAGCTACTAAACTGATGTACACTAGGCGTCGTCCAGGGGTCATTTTCTTCTATGTTATCTTTTATAGCGTTTGAGAACGCTCAAAAACCTTCTTATAAAATGTCATCCTTTGACCATTAGTAACTGTTTTTAGCCTTCATATGATTCCTTTTCTGGTGAAATCATGCATGACTCCAAATGGCACCATGAAGGATACAAGGCTGTGGTGCCATTATGGTGTAAAAATAATCCCTGCGCGACCAGAAGTAGTCTCTTGGCAATGTATCATTGGGCAACACGATTACTGTTTTTTTCACACATAACTTGCAGCTTACTCACATATATTATGTATAAATTGCTCTTGTAGAACACAAATAGAATAGCCATCATAAAAACCTAAAGTGCCTTAAATAGTGCATAATATTTGAAGTGGTAATTGTTTCAAACAAAAACACCGGTTTCTCGCTTTCTAATGTTTTTATCATTATCGTGGTTACTATTTTGTTGTTTAATGCGGTGTTCAGAGACAAACTAATCCCAAAGCTACGCTTTGCCCCAGAGACCCAGGAGGTCACGAAATTCGTCCCGGTCCCTACGCTACACTAAATAGAATATTTATATAATGTTTTTACGGAATGTAGTGAACGACCGTAATAGACCTAATATGATTACTAACAACTGATTGAAGACTGGACAAGACTTTTAGGACTCCGCAGGCAGTCGATTCGATGTAAACACATATAGAAAAAGGACAGACAAGACAATGAGAGATAAACAAAGTAAGGACCGGAAGCGTCTCCTCCAGTATCCTGGTATAGTAATAACGGATGGCTGTGTGTATGCCACTCCCTGTATTTGGGCTGCGTCCACCGATCAGAATAGCCATATGCCCCGCGCTCAATGTGACGTCATTCTCCGCCTCTCCTAAGCCTGTAAGTAGAATGAAAGCGACTATACACTTATTCACGGGAGGCAAAACATCTTATCCACCCCCGAGAAACGCTACTTTATACTACATATTTATTATCACTATAAGAGTTTTTTCTTTCCATTTGGAAAAGTTTCCAGCCCTAAGTGCAATTGTCTCTAAACTTAATCTTTTTTCGAAGTTCAAGCCATTAATTATAAATCTTATTAAGAGAATATCACCTTCATAAAAGTTGTAGGTATAATTTATAAGGTATAGTTGAAGTTATTATATGGCATCAGTTATTATTAACCTCTGACATAGTACAAAGTGTTGTTGTCGAGTGATGAATACTTTTTTACGTGAGAAATTGTTATTTTGAATTACCTATTTGTAACTGTAGCAATACTGTGACGTTTAAAATTAACGTTACTGCGACATCCGATCTTCGACACTTTATCTACATCTACATGGAGTAGAGATAACCTATTTAAAATTATCTAGGAAAAATATTCTCATAAAATTATCTACTTACGTAGTTTTAAAAAAGGATAATATTTTATAATCTGGTTATAGATGTAAGTTATAGTATCTTAGAACACCATTTTTGAGCGAAACGGTACAGCTAACGTTGAGTCTGGTCATCAACTGACGGTAAGAAACCATTTGAATGGACACGATATTTACGAACCCTCGAATCAAGCTTCTTTGAAATATCGTATTGTGTACACTATATACTAAACTATTAACAAAGTCCTTAGTTATTACCAACATTGGAAGAAATCAGTAGATTTCCTGGAGTACTACGTCTAATATAGGCATGTCGTTAGTTAAAAGGTACCATTCGATTCTATCCCTTCTTAATAGTACAGTTGTTTCTTCAAAAGCAATTGTCATTTTTTTTTCGTGCGTTTCACTTGGGCGGGGGCATAGGTTCTATCAGTAAAATGTGTTGACCTAAACGCTACCGTTCTGTCAACATAACCCTTTCCAAGCGGATTTCAGCACCCTCTAATTTCTAAGGTGACAACGTTGGCCGACTACAAGTCTATACTCTCTTCATCCCGTTTCCATACTTTTGCATTTTAGTCATTTTAGCGAAGGATTGCTGACGTACGTAGATGCTTGAGATGAGGAGTATGAATAAATGCAACGTCGGTCGTGAACACTAATACAGGACCTGCAGCAGATATCTGAAGTAAGTCTCCAATTCGGTCATCAACGATCCTTTTGCTTGAATGAGTGAAGTAATATTCTTCTTGAAGAGTGGTACTTTAGACGCAGGGTGAGTTAACTAAGTCTGGGCTTCTAGTCTCTAGCGATAAGTAGTTCACCAATTTTTTGGCCATAAACTGCATGTACATATTTCTATTCGTTAATTCATTCGGTACAAACTGAAGAAACAAGGAATCGGTAACGTAAAGTTATTTTTAAAAGCAGTAAAAAGTTTATATAACTCCGAGGCCAAATTGCGTATGCTTAACGTTGATATCGCCCAAGTATTACCGTTATATATTATCGTTACTTAAATTTGAAAGGAAAAAATGTTCTCTTACACGGTCCGTTGAGGCGATAGCTAGCTTACAAAGGAAAGCCCTTTCTGGCGCATGCAAGTAAGAGTGAACTGAATTCCGCTATAATAAATGGAAACTAACTTCAAGGTACCAGTAGACATATACATTCATTTTATACCACCAAACGAGAGGTGCATTTTGTTTTATTGACAGGGTCTTATTTGACTGATTTCAGACCTATATATAGCAGCGATGTCGAAATTATTCCCCGAAAACGATAAGATTGAAGAGTAGGGTTTCCTTTAACAACAACTCTAATTATTATATTAGCGAACGCTTCTTCGATTCGCTCTATGCCTTACCGGATAGGGGCTGATCGTACGTTATGATACAAGGAACACCTCGCGCAAACTACTATTTCAGTATCTGTTTAACTGAAAACCAAGAATAAAAATCCGCTTATGCCCTCTCTAAAGAAGGCACACATGACCCCTAGTAGCAATCCTATATCTGATTTCTTTTAACAGGACTTAGTTAAGTTTAGTACTGGTTGAATTTCCGACACCGGCCGTGCTGCCCCTGTCGTGTTAGAAATTTTAGGTCACCCTAGCTATGCAGCATTGCTATAGCACAAAATGAATGGAACGAAAATTGATTTTTGACGCATCTAAGGCAGTACTCCATGATCAAAAAACGTTTGGTCTGCTCGACGAAACTACGGCTTACTATACTTCTTTCGTTATGCATCTTAAAAGTTGATGACATCTTATCTGTATTAATTTCGCAGTTCTATCAAATGAGTGGGGTAGTCGAAAGTCATTCTTGTGAGCCTGCCTGAAATAGCAATTTGGCGTAAGACGTACGGCTTCGTCTATCGCCAGTGCTACGAATCTTGAGCCCCACAAACGCTGCATGGAAAAGTAAAGCAGATATTTACTTGGCTATTTAACGAAATTTTCTGTATCACTCGACATAGTAACACTAAATGAATTTGGCTCATTATAGGTGTTCGATTAACTTGAAGGACACATTTTATCGTCAGATTTCCAATCTTAATTATAGAGGTGATTGAGGGTGTTTAACAAAAGAAAAACCTAATCACATGCCCCACATAATCAAGCTGCATAATGTTTTCCCAACTCGGTACAATACTCTGTCCTTGCTTAGATTAAATCTAATAAACTTGTGTGTCCCAGAGAAACGCAAACACTTGGGTAATATTCTATGTCACAAAAAAGAAAAGAATCATTTGCCCAACTCCGAGTGAACTGTCCCCTGCAGAAGAAATTAGTCAGTTTCTAATTAAGATTTGAAAGCACCGGCCCCGAGATAAATGCGTCGACTCGAGCTATTACCTGAGGTACTGATAAACCTCTTGAAGCGTATCAGACTTCATTTTCACAGGACTACGCTTGGTTCGGTTCTTTCTACCCTTCAAAAAATGTTTGTTGTGATTAAGAGGTTGTTCTTTTCGTATTTAAAGCAACACTCTTTCTTCGAATCATGTTTACCTGCTAGTACTTTTTGGAACTTATGTAGAAATTTCCTGGCATCTACTTAGACGGACTGCATGTCTGCGCACTTATCCCTCCAAGTGAGCCTTTTTACCTTGGTTACTTCACAGCCAGTAAGCAAAGTTATAGCGTACTACCACTATGTTAAGTGAAATCGCATTGCGATGCAAACAATCGAAGTTCTCTGACCGGGCGCACATAAGACCAAACATGTTATATTCAGATACTTTCGCATGTAAGCTCGGACAGATTAGATATATACATACAGCCCGTCTAAGTCGAGCATTTCCCCAATGCCTTATTTCTAATATTGTATGTAAATAAAAACAGGATGTTTCAAAGAAATTTCTTACAAGTGTCAAATATGTGAATGCCGATGGCCATTTTTATTCGATCCCCTGCGTACTAGTTGCAATTCCGAGCCTGAAGCTCTCAGAAGTCGCCTCAAACTATTCCTTTTAAAATCAGCATTTAACGCTATCGTAATAACTGTGCATCAAGCGAACGAGGTGTACACTCGTTAAAGTGTCATTGAAATACTGCACCAACAGTCGTTTCCAACGGAGTTGAGTTCTGAGCAGGCCAAAGGTCCCAGAAATGCAGCTGTAAAAACGTGGAAAAAGTGTAAGAAGTGCAAAAAAAAGCGCAAGCGGTCTAATAAAATCTAAGCTGATCTGAAAAACCCAGTTGGAAATAGATATTCTCTTTTCTAAAAAGGGCCGTTAATTTCTGCATCAGTGGCTCAGGTATTTCAAAACTAAGGATCCTTCCGTCTACCTTAAAAACGTCTTTTTCACAAACGACATGAAAGACTGTTGATTTTACACAAAAAAAAAAGCAAGTTCTTAATATGAATAGGCTTTGTCCCCTCCATGTTTCAAGCTTTACGTCCGGTGCCTACGTTATTCACTAGGTTATCACAAAGACGGGTAGGCTTTGTCTTGCGCGGAAGAACTGAGTTATCGGTGGTCTTTGAAATGATGCCCTGTTAGTCGGCACGCCTGGTTTGTGGGTTCGTACCAGAAATAATTGATTTTCGTTTGATGTAACGAATGAACGCATGCATATCTGGTACGACAAACAGCTCTCCAAACAATTACCCAATTATATATATGTTGGTTCAGCACTATAAAACCATCCCTTATAGCCATAAGAGTCCCTGACACGGTTCAGACTAAACGAACCCCTACGATTAACTCGAGCCCCACTATCTTCTAAGTGACTTGCGCCTATTTATCATCGAGGCCCCTAATCATCCAAGTGCAAGGACAGACGACGAAGGTCATTGTCTCGTCAACCCATCCTGAGAGAAACCAAAAAAACATATCGTTACGCGACGTCTGAATGTCTGCGAGCCCCTCCTCTGTCTAGTAGTCCTCGCAGGACAACAATCCGTAAAATCAAACTACCGAACGGCTAATCGATGCCGTCGCTCGCGCTTGTTGCCGATGTACTCCATTTTCCGAGAGGCGTGTACCTATCAGCGATCAGGCAGGGGCCATAACGACCGCTTGCCGTGCTGATGTCGTAGGAACAGCGCGCTAGTGAGGTAGAAAATGGGAAGCGTCATTTAGATTTGTGTTGGTTTGATCAACGTTGGTGTATTAGCAGTGTGGCGTCCTATGGACGGCGGATTAGCAGTCGAATGGTAGTTGAAACTGCACTCTGCTTGCTGTATTGTATAGTACGACAATATTAATTTTAAGCATGCAACATAGTTTTGAGCTAGACACTAACCAGAAGCGACGAGATGTTGCGTTCCCTTAGTCCCGAATCAACAATAAAGAATTTCTTAATTTTTCCACATATTAGGAAAAATCAAATCTCAACATTAGACACTCAATTCTTTATACGAAAGCTTTACCTGGTACTTTTTCTAACTAACCGCCATCATGTGAAATTTCTTTAAGGCTATTCCAATGAAACCCGGGCAAATTCCAAAAAAACATTATCATACTTTCGTCATAATGAGCGTTGTTGCTAAGTGTATCCAATGTGCCGGCTAGCGAAACTTCAACAGATGGCTGATCTTTATATTGAAGCTGCCGTACTTCATATGAGTCATCTTGTTCAAATGCAGTCAACAGTCTGCACTAAGTTAGTCGGTACCGCGAACTAATGGCCCATGCCCATTCATTTATATCCTGGCAAGCGTAAATAGACCCGATAGGATACCTGCGCACGATCAGTATCCGTTTAATCAAGATGAATCGTACTGAAATGTAGGACCAACATTCGATTGGTTACTCATACATCGAAAGGCGCGATTTCAATTGCAAAAGAGCTAGAAACCACGGACAGGTAACCGGTACTGACTTCCTGATCTTCCGATTTCGAATATAGCAAATAAAGGGAAAACGGGGGCCAAACACACAATGTTTACAGCTAGCAAAAACGTATTCAGAGAATTTATAGTGCAACTTTCCAACATGTTGAATCAGACATAGCGCTTTTACTAAGAGAGACGCACGAATAGAAAGGATGGCTGCTGAGTGTATGTTTAACAATTTACTAAAGTGCTGCTCCACCTCGTATCGGTGGCAGGTAGCCATCAACATGAGGTGGAGTTAGGGGTAAGCTAAAGGTTCGCAAGAGTAGCCCAGATGAATTAGATATTGGGACACATTACGATATGGTGCGCCCGTGTACAGCCATACTGAAAAGAAGTAAATTAAAAAATATATATTTTGTTACTTTAATACGCAGGGACGTGCTGTGGCAAACCTACTAAAGTTATTTGAATTGAGCCAAGTGCTTGAGACAACTTAGGACAAAATCTCGAAATAGGTATGTGCAAAAGTAAATAAGGACATACGCCGTAATTAAATACTTAATACCTTGCCTTATGAATTCTGGACGGTATTTGTTTGTATCGATATTATACAAATTTAATGTCTACTACTGATTCCTACGTATTTACTGTACACAACAACGCCACATGTGGCGCTAAGCGTGCGATGAAGTAAGGAAAGTTTAATAAAATCCGCTCATATTTGCACCACACCTGTCGAGTTCAACCTTGGTAGTTAGCGCTTTATCCAGTCACCCCGGTGACCCCAATCTTATGAAGTAATGTTATAAAAGCTACAAAAGCGATAGAAGAAAGAAGAAGCTGATCGATTCAGCAATTGCCCGCGAAAATTACCACTCAGCTACGATCGTAGGCCGACAACAAACTTTCGATCAGTGTCATATTTAGCAGTTCCGTTGCCCTCAACAAAAAGACCTATCGGTACATAGAGTTCTACTATGCGTTTTAGCGTTGTCGATCCTTTGGTATAATTACATAATCGGCAGTGATAAAAGCTGCCATTAGCCATCAGCGTCAGGTCACCGACCTTTGGAGGCACTTCGGGGCAGCGCAGTCAAATTTGTGTGTGAGCGTAGCATTGTGACAAAGCGGGCCTGCAAACACTAGGACAGAACATGAAAGCTCATCTCTTAACAACAGGAGCGACTCATATTTTAGCCACTCGTTGTCCTTTCGAAAAATGAATTACCAAAACACACTGTGTTGTTTTCGTAACGTTATATCAACACGCTTCAGATGAGGTTATTGTTCTACTATGATGATGTTAGTCATAGCAAGCAAGCTTGGTACGTTAGCGCTGGTCTTAAACGGAGCCTACAAGCATTTTATCAGAAGTGCATGGTGTATAGTTTTGTAAGAAATCATTTACATTATAATCTCTCTTGTGCGTTTCCTTTCAAGTGGAGATACGAGTACCGGTGATAAACTATATACCATGTGGTCCGCAAAAACTAACCTTCACTACCATACGCCTTTCTGCTATAATGAACCGCTATTTCGACACAAAAGTTTAAAATCATGGCTGGCGCTATCGTAGCAGCGTCATTCGTCCCATCGTACGCATGTACATGTAACGCAAAAGTTGACGATTCCGACTTTCCTTCAGCTCCTCCCCTTCGTCTCCTAGTTGTCCTTTTATTGCGAACGTTCTCCCTCGTCCCTGATTCCAAGATTTCTTGATGCTCCGTCATCCCACAGACTGCGTCGTGGACAACGAAGTCATCTTATTGCTGCTCGTATTCACTCCATACAGCTGTAAGTGCCCTACGTCGAAGAGAAGTAGTCACAGGTACGGACGAACCAGCATCAGCAAGACTGAACGGGTAATCTGAGCTGTGATGTAAGACCTTCTCTCCAGGTTACGTTATGTTTGTCTGTTAATCTATTTGCTATTGCCAGTCTTCCATGCATCAGTTCTCTGTCCTTCGTTGACGAAGCGACTTCACATTCGTTCCGCTCATGCGCGAAAGCTGTGGCCATGCTCTGCGCTAGGACGTGAGCTCTGTTGTGCCACGGCTGGCATAATCGCCGTCGCCACTGCTAGGGCTCCATGTTGGCCTATTGCTGCCTCGTAGTGCGTCTCTATGCTGGACTTTGTGTGGCGTCTGTGGGTGCGTGTGTGTGTGTGTGGGCCTGCGCACTCGTGTGCGCGTCCGTGAGTTGTTTTGGAGCGCCGCTTTGCAGTAGCTACCAGAGACGGAGCCAACGAGAGCTCGTTTGTGAACCGCACCGACTGGCCTACGAAATCGCTGTCGCTTAACGTTGCTCGATTCAGTGTGTCTCACCGAGGCAGCGGCTCCGGTGTTACGCCAGTGGAGGCGTCGAGCCCGATAGAGCAGAAAAGGAGCGCTAGTCGGCACAAATGGAATGAAAGGAACAACTGTTTGGCAAACGGCAGACACAAAGGGAAACGTCGTCTCCGAACGATAGTTTTACCTATTGTGCATTGATTAGCGTCGTCCATGTTCATTGTAACTGGTGACCTAGTTGCTAATCTTGCTGCTGTCGTTTCGATTTAACCGCCTGCTTGCCTAGTCAACTTTTCCGCTGTATCGGACGCTGAAGTCGTTCACGATAACAATACTCCTTGAGCGCTCCGGCGTTCGGTTCCATATCCGCCTAAACACAAGCGATTTATACGGAAATCGACGATTTGAGATGACGGTCAGGATAGCTGCGGTGATAATCTGTCCGCTAGAACACGTCAATGGGCCGCGCACGCAGCCACTATAGGTTTTTGTCTGTGTCGTGCGCGGAAGAGACGCAACCGATAGGTCTGTCCGTCCAAACCTGCTAGCGATATTCCGTTGCAATGAGGAAAATGGCTTCTGATTATATACGACATATTCTACAATAGGCGAGCAACGACGAATGAAATAATAGTAGAATGCGAACGTCAGGTTTGCAAAATGAACCCATTTACTTCAACCGATGAGTCTGGCTGTTGTTAGGTGTTGTTCAGTGTAGTGTGATCAACGAACTCAGATGGGCGATGCTGAGGTAACTGCGAATGCTCGGTGTGTATCTATGTAAAGTATAAGTGTTCATAGAGAAGGTAACGGACAGTGTATAACTAAGTACGCTTGTGGGAAGTTCTTTGCGTTGCGAAGCAACTCCTGGGAGACTCCCAATCCATCTCGCGGTCTCGTGTTGGTGGCTTGGGTGGATCGCATTCATCGATGTATGGAGGAAGCTTCACCGAAAGAATTCGAACGAACGACTTGTGGAAGTGTTGTTGAGTTGTGTGACAAAAAAAAGTAACAACAGCGACGTTTAAACTGAGCGCAATACGTAAATATCGTCAAGTCATTAGGTGAGAGCCGCTTACAGAATTCGAGGGAAGCTAAGGTGGATTGCTCGCTAGAGATTTTCTTTTCTTTATCTTTTAGACCGTAGGCGTATTGTACATAGTGCTCTTTCCGATTTAAACAGCTTTAACACACGAAAGAGTTTACGCCAGACAAAAAGACCTGCCCTGGACATCGTAGATTGCAACTGTGTATTACAGAACAGAAAGCAAGCTCCGAGCTATGAACTTGTAGAAACGCTGTGCAAAGTTTTGTTCTTCTGGTGACGTAACTCTCTATATTGTTCTGTATAGTGCCTTTTACAACCGGTAAATATAATTTCAACTTGAAATCTTCAAAGTTAGTTAGCATTTCTGCGACAAACATGGTTTTGAATATGTTGAATTAGTATTACGCTGTTATTTGCTCAGTTCAAAACTATGACAGTGATAATGATGTTGACTGACCAATCCACCGTACATCTTTTTTTTGGGGTTTTTTTTCTACAAAACAGCATCATAGTGGATTCAATCATTGTCGGTTCTGAACTTTTATGCTCATTAAAGGAACAGAAGAACGGACGCCACTGTTACGCTAGAATAACATTTTCACACAAGTATATCATACGTTTGGGTATATTTCTGCCCATCAATACGAGCGTATGAAACACAGTTGTTTGCTGCTAAAAAAAATTAGCGATCATCAGTCGCCCCGAGTCTTACGGCTGAGAACAATTCAAGCATATCGATGCCTTGTACGACCGCCACGGTTGCTCATCATATTAATAGCCACTCATCGAAATGACTGTTCCTTTTCCTTCAGCTAGTCTCAACAGACCCCTTCAGCCTAAACAGCCTAGGATAATACACTGGCAAACATTACGATGACAATACGTTCTTTATAGAGCCTTGACATCCATTTACTTCATGCCCCCCCCCCCCCCTTTGGAACCGACCCAAGAAGAAAGTATTCTTCTGCTTCGATTATCGAGCCGTATTTTTCTGTATGCGCAATACGTCACGAGTTGCTCATGTAACAGGTAAGAACATTCTAACATAGTTGATTTTAAGACTGAGACTATTGGTGGGACTTGCTGCCCTTGCTAATGATAGAGTTCTCTTCAAAGCTACCATTTAAACCGTGTGAGTAGTTAAACAAATGTGATGAATCAACCATGCGACTGTAACAGTCTTGCCTCATTGCTTTCCCTTTTCTACAAACATTTTGTGGTCAACTCGACAAGAATAAACTGAGAAAAACGTTGTTCGGCAGAGGTAAATGTCTGCCTCTTTCACGGTCGGTAGACAGAAAGCGAAAGGAAAACGAAACCCTCCTCTCATAGCATAGTCGTAATGGACCACATTTGCAGAAATTTAGAGGTAAACTGTTACAGTTAGCAGAAATTTATTACGATCTGCCTAGGTCTTCCCTGTCACTCACGTCACAACAGCAGCAAGATGATAACTGTGACTTTCGCTACGAATCGCCCACCTGCGCAACGGGCGCGCCATTAAATTCTCTGGCAGACCCCTCTGTCACAATGCGGTCGCATGAAGTCCGTCTTCATGACGATTTTTGTTCTGGTATTGCTCTGCCGACTCGTGGAACGTCACGCTGCTAGCGCGAAAAACAAATGGATATGTGTTCGGTGCAAGTCTGTTGCAGTCGCCCCACCCTGAAACGTCAACGGTCACAATCGTAACGTAGTCTATGTTCGTGCTACTGTTATCGCTCTTTTTACTGATGGTACTACGCTACAACTTGTGGAAGGCTACAAGATGGGTGTGAAAGAACGTCTTCGTTCTGTACGCCCTGATAAATAATTGTCTCTGGCCTTCTTCGTGGGTTTAGCCTAATGTAATGAGAAGAAAACAAATTATTGATCACCCTTTAAGGCGCTAACGGGATTTGGCTATTGTTTGTGCCGCTAGAACAGGGCATAATAGATCGACCGCACAACGTTTCATTACCGGTGGCGAGGAAGCTAGGGGAAGGCTGTTATTTAAATCGTCAGTTAGAAAAAAAACTATACGGATTGGAACTGTTCTATCATAGTGGAAGTTTATTGACAGACGAGGTACGGGAACCGCGTGATGTGATACCTCACATATTGCATTGCCTGGCTATCGTTGAAACACACACTATCAATAGCCAGCTGGCACGCTGCAGAAACATATGACAACCCAATGCACTTAACATATTGTCTAACTGTATAAACGGTGCCTCGAACTCGAACGTTTACTTTGTATGTACTCGAAAAAGCGTTTATATCAAAACTGTGCATTTTGTTTTTTTTTTTTGTTCATGTATTACATCAGTTAAATAACCGAACTGATCCGCAGAGCCGAGATATCTGACGTGACCAACCGTCTTTTGCTGATACGGAAAGCTTACGGGTGTGACGTTTCTCTATTATATTTCGTAATCAGACATCTTTACTTGAAGCGACTTTCATAGCTAGGTAGTCCTTACCTATTTTCTACCTGGTAATATTGGCTGAGTGCGCTTCGATTCCATTCGTAGTGGATTCTTCAAGGTAGCTTTAAAATTATAAGCATCTTTTCGCATACACCATTCGTCCTAGTAATTTATATTTCGGACAGCATGTGAGTGACCTGGTAGGCTACGTCGATGACTAGATATATAGCTAAGAAGGTAAAACTAGGTAAATAAGGTCAAGTAAACTCTGCTTGATTCAGCGTGTAGAAGGCTTTTCGTAAAATTCGTATAAATGCAAGAAGTTATGCTATTCGTAGGCGGTACTTAACTTTCTATATAGATTCTCCAGCAACCCAAATTGCTTTAATGTTTAGTGATAACTAAACTCAACTCCCTGTCACTGAAGGACGTAACAAGCTAGAGCTAAAAATCGATAACGGCTTATAGTAAAATAATCGATTTTGTCATGCTCTGCCATGTTTTAACTGCAAAAAAATCAAGGTCAACTAGCTGGCTCTAGAAAATGTTAGCACAGTCATTCTCCGTGCCCAGAACAGAATATAAGATATGTACAAACGCTGAAACGACACCGCTAAGTAGATCACGCCACCCCTCAATCGCCGTTTCGTAGCATAAATAATTGAAACACGAAACAACCGGAGCTGCAGACACACATGACTATAAGACAGAGATCTACTAGACACATTCTAAACTTCAAGGTTCGTACGGGTGTCCCTAAGTGGGCCACACGTAAAATTAGCCTACCATTAACGGGTCTGCACTTAGTGAGCACAATCCACCATCTCGAACCAGTGCAACATATGGATAATGTATACTATAGAACCCAACGGAATCGTGTTACCTCTAACGATCTCAATAGCTATTGTCTCCCAGTTCGTAGCTGACTAGTACAAAACGGTGCCATATCGTCCAGTCTTCATTCTGCCGCCTCGGAACGACCCCAGTTACTCATGAGCATCTGCACATTATTGTTTTAGCACACGCGCAGTTGAATGTTAAATAGTGAGTGTAACAGTAATTTTTTTTTTTTTGACTAACTATCGGTTCGTTTCGTCTCAAACGGATATGCAGGTGTTCTCAGCTAACCTGGCGTTAATGCTGGTAGTATGGGAATTGTACCTACTGTTGATACTATTCCAAAATATTAACCAGCAGCGACACGCAAAACGTTGTATGTTTTTACTAGAAAAAATCCAGAAGAGACTGGTACCCATTGGCCTATGGGTCGCTTCGTGTTTCGTCCGTGCGATAAGATGATGCCCCACCGTTGATGCCAAAGTTGCGCTTTGTCCTGAAATTAATTGTGTGACGTCGTTTGTTGATATGTAAACTTCTGATATATATATATATATATATATATATATATCTATACAGTTATAGAAAAATACTTTACCCTATTATTTTTATATCGACCAATAGATTAGATAAAACCTGTACGGGACATAGGCTGAACTGTTTCGGCCGTACGTAATTCTTATGGAGATTCCAGTTGGACCAATCGGGCAGCTAGACTGTATCCGAAACAGAGCCTACATTATAAAAAAGTGCTAATATAAGCTGACCAATTAAATAAAGCTTGATTTCTCCGGTCGTTCTCAATGCTATCCAAAACAACGGATTCAAACGGTTAGCAAATTGAATGTGTCAATGAAACGTCACTATGACAATTGTGCTGACGAAACAGATCGACAGTATTGTGATAATAAAAAACTAGATAATAACAACAACAACAAAAGCTTAATGCGTAAATGAGCCTCGTTTCAACAGAAGCGTAGGCTTTTTTTTTTACCAAGATACTGGCTAATAGTAGAGGATTTGTAGATCTCCGTAGCGTTACCTAACAAAAACTTCTGAGTTTGGTTGTTGTCGTCGTCGTCGTCAGACGACGACGACGACAACAACACAGGATACCTGTGTCAATCAATTAAGCGCAGACGATCGACATCATCATGTATACAAGGAAGACAATATTTTTAAATGTACGTTATTTATGACCGCCAACCCTATGGATCGATGCGTATGCGAAGAAAAGGATATTTCAGAAGTGCAGAGAAAAGGCTTTGTCGGCAAACCTTAGCAATGGTAGCTGTTGTTAGAAACACTAAAAGTAGACATTTACGCCCATTTGCACATCACTGTTTTATTAGCAGAATGGACGGCCTAGTAGGAGCGAAGGTGAGCAAGCAACAATTTCAATAAAGATTGTATTGATTCTGGCTGAGTAGGCCGGCATAACCATTAGTTTGACGCGAAGCTCTTCGCAGCTGTGCTAGATATATATCAGACGACGATCTGAATGACTATTACCTAATGATTTATACAATCGTCAATAAATTCTACTCTCGCTGGTCGACCATTGTGGATACTGCAGTTAAATATATAAAAGGGAGGTACGAACATTAACCCTACGATCAAAAGCTGAAGAGAGACATTAAATATACTAGGTATTTGATTTGAAAATAGCAAATTAAATTCAAACATTTTTCTAAGGCGCTGGATAACTAGGTGGAAAGCACTAGTACGGCTTAGTTAGCCTGCTCGATAAGTTCAGCCTTTCTTAGGAACCTTCAAAACTGTCTTTACTTACATGTGAAGCTTACTTAATAAGAACTTCCTCATAGCTCATCATTGGAACTTTTAAAAAGCACATATGCGTTACAATAGTAAAGAGTATGGTCTTTCACGAAAGCCTCTACCAGGTCTAGGAAAGTCAGCCCAGCTTATATATTTACAACGACGCTCAAGTTTGTTATGGGTGACATCTCAAGTTGCCGAAGTCAATTCCGATGCCTTTTTTTCTGAGTGATTTTATCATCTAATTGAGAGACGAATCGCAGGCGGAACCTTGCAGCTTTACCTGTTTGGGCCCTGCGCAAGCGGTCTCATTAGCAGACCGATAAAACTCATCGATAAAGGTAGCTCCGACAGCTTCTAACGAAACGCAGTTGTTATTGATGAGCATCACATTGTCCCGTGAGGCATTACTGCTTCCGTGAAGTGAATAGTAATAAGAACCGTTGTCCGAGTAAGTATACGTCTGTGCAGTACGAGCAAGTAAACGAAGCATTAGTCGACCAATTATCGAATTGCCAAAGGAGACCTATATCTATTTTCTTGAATATGAAACGCACCGTGGTCCTGCCAACAGACGTCGATCCGCACGTGACTTTCGGCAAATATGTCCCGCTCTATGTTGTGGCTCAATGGAACCTTTCGAAAACAAAAGCCAACATTACGTATAAAAGCTTGAGACAGAACGAGTCTAGTAAATATAGGATTTTCGAGGCAAAATCGTTTGCCTCGATATTACACTTTAAACGCGAACAATATTGACTATTCTATTAAAGATAAGTCTTTGTTCAGTTGACTTGAGGTCACAAACCAGGACATGGTTTCACCATTTGTTGGCGGCGGTGGTAGCTGAGCCCAAGGTCGTTTGCGGTTACCGATTACAAATGGTATTAACTGAAAAAAAAAATATTTCAAACTTGTAGTAGAAGTTTTTAGGGCTCATTAAACGATAAGTAGCCAATTCCTGTTTCGCCATTTGCAGCCCAAACACGACAATAATTAATTTCCGCCTTTGGCAACCCAATTCACTGTGTTTCCCTGTGGGTATTGTCAACTCATTTTTCATTCAGTATCGTTCGAATTATGGCTTTTTTTTTTATACACGTTCGTGTCGTAAAATCGGATAGTGATATATGCATTAATCACTGGTAGGAGAGGAAAGCGACCTCGACTAGCGGCGATCGATAACAGAAATGCTATCGTTTTGAAGACATCGTTTAAAGATGGTTTATTCTTCATCTTACGGATGTACGTATATAGCGGGCTTATCTTAAGCCAGGCTTCCTCCAAAATCACGTGTCTCCGCCTCGATTTAGACGTATCAACGGGATAGAGTATGTAATTTACATGCGTCCGTGTTTCTAGCCGATCGACGATCGATAATAACACTACCATTTGAAATTTCATCAGGCATGATTCAGTTAACATTTCGAACAGGAATCCCACTATGTTTAAAAAAATTTTATTTTTAATTGTTGCCAAATAATGATCGACATGGGATATAGCATTTTTTCGTACGAGTTTTTTTCATGAAAGCTAACTAAAATACAGACTTCACCTATAGTGATGGTCTAAATTTTAATGCGCGTACATTGAGAATGCCAACTGGCCATATTTTACGCTTCCTTACTAATCCTATTGCTTAAATTTTAGTTTTCCATGACCGAAATCCTAACCGTGTTGTTGATCTTCCGAGGCTCATTTTCCTCAGCATATACTTCGAATCAGGCTATCGTCGAACTGTCTTCTTGGAACAGTCCTATCTAGTGCAGTAAAAGCGAAAACGTATAGTTCTGCTCGCAGTTCAACTACCCACCTTATACCTATAATGCGACCTAATGAACACGAGTACGCCAAAGTGTCAGCCACTTTCTTCGCTTCACAGCAATATAATGGTTGAGACTGACAAAGATATTGAAGGGCGAGGGGCAGTGTGATCCCATGCCAGTCGACCTACATATAGAAACCGGTTGACTTACGGCCTGCAGCTTACTACTATGCCTTTTCCTGCCTATTCGATGTTCACGGAAGGCAATGCAAGATGAACCCATCTGTCCCCCGGACGATTAGGTCAGCCGAGCCATTGCAAGTCCCGTCTTATTGCGCTGGGCGCCCGGCAACGCTAGGATAATGACGACTTCGCTAACAGAGACAACTGATACTAGAGTCAGAGGTGGTGCTGCTGCTGCTGTTGAAGCAAGATACCATAATCAATACGAGTTCTGTAGGGCCTAGTCTTTCAATCTGTCTGAGGTCTGTCGGTTGGCATTTCTCAGAGCAAAGGAAATAGCTCGCCATTGTTCGCTATAGCGATAAGGGTGCCACCGGTGCGTATGTGTGTCGTGAAGGCGGCAAATGGAACTGGCTATCAGTAAGGAGAATGCTGGTTACGCAGGAATAACTTGGATGCCACCAGTGCAAGGTGACCGACTCGCTACTGGTATTGGCCGGCGTTTTCCCGTCGTCAAACAAAGGCAGCGGCCACCGTAGTTACATCCACTGTAGCTTGCCTGTATCTCGCTGTTGAGGTGGTGAGCAAGAAGCACGATGATGAACAGACAGAAAGGTATGGATGAACTGAGTTGAATTGGAGCCAGCCGTAGGGAACTATGTACCGCGTTTGTCACACTCGTATCACGAAGCAGAGAGGACAAATTCAAGATCAACCATGATAGCCATCACGGCCCAAGGGCCATGCGCGTTGAATACATGGGTGCCGAATATTACTATTTATGTTATCCTAAAGCGTATGTTAATTCAAACGTTCGGTAGAGTATATGTCGATTGTGGGGCTGATTTAGATGACATAATGTCATTTCGTCTTCCCGTTGACTACAAATACCAAAAAATCTTTAGAAAATGTATTTTTTAAAAATCGCATTGTTGAAATCTGATTGCGTTTGCGTTATATGGATTCCTTCTTATTTCTTTTCGCCAACGAGTGAATCAATTTGCTTCGTTAGAAATAGGTGCCAATTGCTCTCGGATATTCATGCATTCAATTTAGTTCATAATTACCACCCGTATGTGTGTGGTGATGTGCTGCCATTTTCCAAAATTAGCTAATTATACGAACAATGCCAATAACGAATCGATCCCTTGCTAACCCGATCGTCATCACCAAAAGTGTTTTATAATCTCAACAGAACCGCACGCATTAACGACATGGAGGGTAGAGATGGGGTACAGAAAGCAAAATCTCGCGCAGAAGGTTACATCCACCATATGTGTCGGAATGAAGGCTCGCGTGCGGCGTAAAGATGTGACGCTATACCAACGTGGTCTAACTGCAAGTGCCATTGGACGCGCGGCATCCGAAGGCGTCATCCGTGAGTTTGTTGGGCGCAGAACTACAGACAGCTCTGGCTAGCTTACCCGGTTATCCCTCTCTATCCTGACGTTTAATGTTCCCTTAGCGTGATTCGACTGCTTTAATCACCGGGGATTGGACGGGAGGTGACTGGTAAAGGGTGGACGAGGAGATAAAGCCTGGTCCTGATTTAAAGGTCATAACAGTGAACCGACGCCGCTACAGCGGACGGGGTTCTCACATAATGCTCTCGGAAAGGTGGGGGGAGCGAACGCTGACGTGTGACGCTTATTACCATGTTATTTTGTTTAGATTGAACGTGTGTACGACAGGATTGTATATATAGGTAGTTTGGGGGGAGGGGGGTGGGTCCTCGGAATTTAGCTTGGTGATAGCGTGGACAAGATACGATATTTATGTGATTGAAAAATAACTGGGACTGCGCTTAAAGCACGAGTCGTTAATGTTCAGTCAATTTTTATTGTTTATCATGCTTGGAATGACAGGACAAAATTTACTGAAGGAGATGGTCAAATTCATTAAAGGAATTAATTTAAAGGGAGAACGAGGTGTAAAAGGTTATAGGTAAGTTTGCTCAGTATTTTCAGGCAACTCCGTCTAATATCGTAGGCATTTGTCTAGATTCGAACCTAAAACTTAACCGCACGATAGTTGTTTTTGTTGGATTTTAATTTTCGTATTCATCGCCGTTCAGCATATTCATAGACGATGAATATGTAGTCCCAAGTCAGTTCAAGCGTTGGTAAAATCGTTATAAATTGTAGCTCTGCCTTTATTAAGGGTTAGCTTTTTATAATGCTAGCAAGATACACATGAAATATGGAGAGAATATGATTTTTCGATGGCGCTTTCCGCTAAGTATATTCTCTTTATTTAGGCTACGGCGAATACGTGGAATGGATTGTATCCAGTGTATATTGATATTAGAGCGTTATATATGGTGTTTTACAATAGCAACTAATCAATGTAGGGCCCTGTTTAGCTCCTAGGGCCCTAATTTGATTGGCTGAATAATATCTAAACGTCACTGATTATCGTATGTCCTAAAAGCTGTCCTTGATTTGCGCAATGGGACCATCGATTATCATCGGCTATAGTTATTTCTTTTCTTGTATTCTATTTTTACGAATAACTTTTATTAAATGTTACATATGCAATGTCTAATCAGCAATTCCTATAAAAAAAAAATCTGCTTTCACAACTTCTACAAACGACCTCCGTCCATCCTTCTTCATCTAGGCTCGAATATTTCGTATCATAGAATTAAATAGAAAAGACGCAATTAACGTTTACATATTTCTATAAACATTGTCATATAGATACATATCGTACAACTTCATACGGTAGAAATAATACGCTTATCTTCGCTAGCATACAGTACGTTTAAGACTAATTTAGCATGGACCAAAGTGCACGAAGGTACATTGTGGCACGATGCCAAACTTGCCGCAGATTCAAACTTGTCAGCTCTACGTACGAAAAAGTTCCGTGTAGTTTAGCTAACTGATGCTTAATACTTAGTCACGAAGTTTCGGCGGATTTGTGTGAAGAATCACACGATAACTCTGATCGCAGACTGTTCAAGCACGCGGAAGATGCGATCAGCGGAAAGTTTGACGGTGTAGAGCGATCTAGCCTCCTTAATACATGTCACATTGCAAGCATTTCTTAAGCTAAAGTCAACACAGTGGTCGAATACCGCTCTGATCAGGCTAAGATCAAATATTTGCTTATGTATTAGGGTTCTTAAGCAAAACGTCTATGCAGAACTATAGGCACATATGTCAGAGACACGCCAAAAGGCGCATGAATTTATGGCGTGAAAAATATCTTTCTTTTTGATATTTTCCGAAAAGGTCGAGTAATCCGGCTAAACCGCGTGCTCAAATGGAAACAATGAAGCGCACGAGAAATGGCAAACGATTAAGAAAAACATCTTTTGTTATTACAGATCCTTTTATTGTCCTAAGGCTTTTAGCAATATGAGCTCTCCATATTGCATAGTTGCGCAAGTCAAAGATGTTCCAGGCATTTACAAAAAGGCCATTTCTGTGTTGACAGAAACCGCCTATCGCGTCCACGCGTCTTTGAATTTTAGGCATACGTGAAGATGCATCAATCACTTTTCGCTATCTAATAGCAATTAAGGGCGCGCTGTATACTGTATTACTATATCTCTATAAAAGGCAAACATTTTCAAGGCTACGGACAACGTCATCACCTTTTGCCTCGAAGGTGTTCGGACATCTTCAGCGCTTCCTCACTCACGCGGTCGGAAGCTGCCACACAGCTCCGCAAATCGGCTGATATATTAAACAAAGAGCAGATAAGGTAGAGTTTTGTTTTTCATCGCCCGCCTGGAGTCCAACAAGGCGTCCTACTGCTGTTCGCCTCTAAAGAAAGTGGCTGAGCACCTGGCAAGGGGTTAATGGAGCGTCGTAGCTAAAATTCTTGAATTCGAGTTATAGTACAATGCCCCTACTGGTAAGATAGGAATGAATACGGATTATTGCCAACTGTGCTTGGTGAGTGCGGACACAGAGACTAGGAATATGGCACAGGCATTTGCTGTCTTTCTAGAGTTATTTTCTCAACCTAATACTCAATTACATTGCATGAATATCCTAGAGATTCCTAATCTTTTTTTAGTCTTTAATTATTATTATCGAACTCTGACGGATCCGAACGCCTCATATGGCAAATTTTAAAGCCAACTACGGCTTTACTATGCCTAGTTCACAGTAGCATAGTATGCTTTACTATGCAAATAGTTCCTACGCAAAGTTGTTCAACAAAAAATTGCGGTTTGCAACAACCCTGCCCATGACGCCAGGTCGAATCAGGACTTAACATGAAGGATCCTATGGCATTCGATACACAGTTGAACGATTAAACATGCGCAAATGAGGCCACGTTGGTATAGAACGATTTACGGGCAACTAACTATATAGAAAAACGATGATACTCTTAAACTACTCCAAATTATACTACTTCTCCTAATGGGATTTGTTCTGATGCTATCGACTAAGACCGTACGGGCCTCAGTAACGTCAACTTTGCCCCTACACAAATGTTCGATAAGGTTGACCGATAGTTGAGCCTCACACCTCGCAGTCTATCTTCAATTACCTTTAAGGAACTAGCCGAGGTTTTTAACTTCGAGGATGGCTTCTTTCATCATTATTACAAGGTCTTTTGAGAAAGGAATTATATTTTCATTTTTCGGGTAAGTATTGTATCTCCGATCTGGGCTGTGGGAAACTATCGTTTTGGAGCTGTTCTGGACTCTATTATTGTCATGGAAAACATTACCGTTGAGCACAAACCCATTTATGCTCTTTTAAAGTTTTGGGCCTAAATTAGCATGGGATTTCCAGAGGAGTGTTCACCTGCATTCTTGTCTAAGGTCCCTTGTATACATTATATTTTGTCAAAAGCTCTAGCTTCCATTCGAAGTTGTTTCTATCAGACACAATAGATACGTGCATGCATGCAAGTATCTATTATATCTGTATGGAAATAGATAAGGCAACAGATGTGCTTGTCATCCAAGAGGCGATTAATTTCACTGCATCCTGGCCAAGAAACAATAAAACTATATCTTCTTCTGGGTAACGCCGTTTATCTCCTAGATGGCAGTCAGCTACCGTGTAATCCTACACAGAAAGGCTTTGATCCCTATCTAAATCTCAGAACTGACTCTGTTGAATGTTAGGTATCAACTTAACGTTCATAGTGCTTGCATTTTGCTATTTTTGGTTGTGTAACTTACTAGTATGGTTTCCATTTCATCATAGAATGTATGAATACATAAAATATCCCGGGCTGTCCTCCTAAATAAGTAGCAGCGAAATGCGATGTCCCTCGTGAGTCTATTGAGCTGCAAAGCGCTGCATTTTTCCATAAAGATAACAAGCCAAGGACACATCACAGGTTATTGTACATTAAAGCGTTCCTGGAACCTATTCGAAACTAGAGAAGTAATCTCCGCGGACGTGTCAGTCAAGGTTGTGGAAGTAGCCGTTTTTGCCATTGTTGGTATTTTATTATAATAAAGAGCCCGCTCTATGCAATTATACTGTGACCGGTGTGCAAACTTTTTGAATAATGAAAACTACTATTGTATAATCGTATTGTGCTGAAAAATAAATGAGATCGCCGTTTCTAAGCTCATCTAATATAAAAAGAGTACACGAATATGGAGTGAGACGACTCTCCCGTGCTTCGCGGCCAGCTGGTTCTTGCATGCTGCAGAGCTTCTGTTGTACAACGCTGCTTTATCTGTCTACTACGCACCTCGAAGGCCCGACGCACGCCACCTAAGGACATCGTACCAGCTCTGATCGCTGGTCCACATCACACCCGTGGCAAGGCATATGGCGATGTTTTTAATGCGCCGTGCGGTGACGTTCTCAAGACGGAATTATAATGGTTATTCAACGGAACCAGAATGGCTCCCTTTTGAAGTCAACGACTGTGGCTGCATTTCGAAACACCATCTCTAAGGGCACTTAGATAATATATTCGTGCTTAATTTGCATCGGTAAATTCATTATGGTAAAATGAGAATTTAACCGTTTCCATAAGCGGGTGCTCAATAGAATTCCATGCCAACTTGAACTAGCTTCAGATCGTGACATAGCTGCAAAGGGGGATTAAGTCATATTTCTTCATTTTTAGAGCTCTTTCAGTCGTTGACATATAGATCAGCGGCTATTGTCGCGTACGACGCTAACCGAGAACATCTCGACCCTGGTTTTCCCCTGACTCGACCCTGACTTCTGGTTTTCTAGCTCTGTTAGCCCTACTTAGGAGTGCCGCGTAAACGAGTCGGCTTTCAGGTAAATTTTATGCATACATATTCGACCATGTCACATACTGACGAAAGTATGATTTTCGTTTCAGAACTTATTTAGCATGCAGATCCAGTAGCTGTTGGTCTCACTGCTGCTGTGCCGTTCATGGGACCAGTTCGGAGCGACACGAAAATCGTAGCGCACAGCCCCTCTCGGTTACTGAATTGCATATGGCATTGGTAGCAGAAGCAAAAAAAAAAGAAGACATCGACGATTTATTGGGAGGCTTAGTGCTTTGAACACTTGGTAGAGGGTAACAAGAAGCAGCGACGGATAAGGGCCGGGAACAGAAAAACGAGTCCCACATGAGACGATAGAAGAAAGGCAAACATGTAGACAACCGAGATGGTCCTTTTGAACGCCATCCTGCGAAGGCAGGATCGCCGTCGACTGCTTCGCAGTATGGAGCAGCTTGACAAGCCCTCGACATGTAAGTAACAAAACTGCCGGAACTGTACAGTGATAAAGAGTGTAATAAACAGTAATGTTATTATCTAAAACAGTAATTCTATATATGGTACTGCAATTACGATAGCGCAATAGCTTATATGAGCCCCACATTATTGAGGCAGCAGAGAAGTTTCGGTTTTAGATTTCCAACGCCACTATCTGTTCTATACCTTACTATAATTTTGATTATTATTATTATCAACATAATTACCAGGTGGCTCTGAAGTAGTCAAGGGCATATGTGTAACTATCTATTCGGGCGTATGGCTGGCTCGTACGTTTTCCCTTTTTGACAATATATCACGCTTTTTTGGATAAAAGCTTTTTCTTTTCTTTTTTTTTTCATTATCGTTTTAAAACGCTTAATCAGCATTAAGGTTTACTCGTACTCAAATACGCTAGGTGCACTGTTCGCTGTTATAAGAATTACTTGTTAAAATTATTTAGAAGGCTCTTTCATTGAAGAGAGAATCTGCCTTTGTAGTTTCAGGCTTTGCTAACGTGAGATACGGTGTATTGAAGTGCGTTCATGTCTATTTAGTTATCCGGATTATAATATCGATTTTGAAGCCCACAGCGTGCTGTGTCATAGGCCATATTATATTGCATGAAAGGTAGCAAATGTCCATTTATCCTATGATACAAAGAAGCTGAAGGAGGGCATCCAAGTTTCGTGACACCACACGTTTTAGTTCCTTTAGGGGGAATAAATACGGTCTCTCCCTATATTCTGCTTATTAGATGTTAGGGACCTTGTCTTTAAACATTTTCAACGCGCACAATTCAAATCTCATTTGCGTGTGGGTTTTTTTTTCCATATTTAATAACCAGGCAGCTCATGTGACTCGCTGTTCGTGTCGCTTTCGCTGCCTATTTTGAGCGCCATGTCTGGCATATTTGCGAGACATCTCTCAGCCGGCTGTCAGGCCAACAGCAAAAAAAATCTCTGCCTGTGCTCCCACTATCGTACAGATACTTCAAACGCGTCCGTCGGATTTACGGATAGACATACTGATGTTATAAACCGTCGCCAAGAAACTGACACAAAGCTAAGATATTAGCTAGTAAAGCGTCGATCAACAAAGTGCCGAACCCTGAAGTGAATGCAAAAAAGGTATTTTCCTTTGCGTTTTAAGGAATTCAAAATCACGGGCTGAATTGTCCATCAGACATTTGCATTACCCCCCATCCGACATCAAATTTCGTGGATGCACGGTGATAGGACTTCGTTACTATCAACGATGTCTTATAGAAACGGCTATTCAACTGCGAAGGGTTCGTCAGTTCGGTGATACGGCTTATATGAGGGCTATATGACGTATAGTGGGGTCTGACAAGCCTTGCATTGAAGAAACGAATGCATACTAGGAGAGTAACGTTGGAGGGGCACGCTGAGTCCAATGTAGTAACCTAGCAACTTAACGGATGCCCAGGGCCAAACCGAACCTGGTAGATTCCAAATCCCAGCTGAGCAACCCTCTGCCAAATTAACGTTAAATGTTAAGAGACTATGAGTAGCACTATTTCGTCTATAGAGAATAAAGCCAACGATGAATAGGGAACGGCTGAAACGTTTCAATTCTTCTAGCTTGTGGCAAAGCGCTCGTGTTTTCAGCGTGGTACTGCCAATAATCTCCAGTAACAGTAGTGAGCATCCAGCCGACAGGGGACACGAATTCGCAAGCTAATGGGATATACACACGTCAATATTTACGGCACAGGTACTACCATCACGTGCCGCAGGTCGCATGCTGTGAGCGTCAGTCACAGGGCGTCTATCGAACTTAATCCACAGCTCATACGTAACAGGCAGTGTAAAATGGGCCAGATAATACTCATCGCGGATGGCTAGTGGAAAGTGGAAAAGTTTGTGTATTTTCCCATCGCCATTTTGTAAGTGACGGTCTAAGAGGCCGGAAACGACGACGGGTTAAAGTTCATCCAATTTAATCGGATATTAAGGTGAAGAAGTTACAACAGGATGGGTATATACATGTACATGCATGTACACACATGTTGTTCCGTTTTTCTCCCGCGACGTACAGAAATAAAGTCCAATCCAGTGTACTATTAAGATTATAGGCCATATTGTAACAGTAGGTGGCATGGAATGGACTAAAATATACGAAAGGAATAACACCTCACAAATAGACGATTTGATTAAAAAAAAAAACGCGCATTACCACAAAGTTCTATGTTGATAAAAAAAGAGTTGATAAAAAAAATATTCATCTTATAATCGTTTACTATAATGAATCACTTAACTTTCATATTTGCTTATATTCACTCTTGATTTTATACTACTATTAATATAAGGGCTATCACATGCTAAAAATACAAAAATTACTTGATAACTTACCCCAACAATTTGAGCCCCTTGTCGCTGCCTACACAATGTGCATAAAACGACTATATACAATAGTGTAGAAGAACTTTGCCGCGATAATGAATATATTTCGCAAGATTAATCTTCGTATACAGTTGAGTTTGCTCGGAACGGTTTGTCCTATTCTGTCTACTAAATAGAAGACCACCAAAATTGCTGCGTATGCTCTTTTGTCTGCCAGGAGGTACTCTGGCGTTCTCCTTTTTGTCGTCGTTTCGTTTTCTTCTGCCTCATCGCCGCTCATGCACCGATGTTTTGTTTCCCTTCCATGCGCAGAGTGTCCGTAGCCCACAAGATACGGCACGTTGTATGTTTACGGAGGCACCGAGCCAAGAAGTACCTGCTCGCACGTGGTTCATCGCCTAATTCGAGGGGCTAGGAATGGGCAAGTGAGAGTTATGTAGACAGTTTTCACCTTATACGGTAGGTAAAAAGTAGTGTAGGCACAGCCCACTGCGCCTGTACGTCCATATCGTCCTTCTTTCTCTCTCTGTAATCGTCTGTGGGTTTAGCAGTGGCGGATACTAGCAGGAAGACCCCGGTCCGCCAACCAAAAGCGAGCAGCCGTCGCTGCTTGATAGCTCGGCAGGATATGTTGATCGATGACCCGCACCGCATTTCTAATGGCCGACGTTGGGGTAGTCCTTTGCACACAGGATTTAGGGGGCGGGGAGGGGGAGGGGGAGGAAAAGCTAGGGTGGATGACAGAGCGAGTAGCTGCGTGAGCGACAAACTACGGGTCGCCCAACATCGACGTAAAGAGCGAGGAAGGAAAAAAGAGAGGGAAGGGGGTAAAAAAGGAAAAAAAAGGCCGGAAAGTTGTTTCCCGGTCGTCCTGTTACACATCGTTTACAGCCTGTGTGCAAGAGTGCCTCTTGTATCTTCGTGCCGGTACGTTGCCCAGGCAGGCAAAAACCATAGCAGCAATTTAGCCCTTTGGGGCACCGATACGATTCGGAAGATTCTTAACAGAGCGTCGTCCACATGCCCCTGTTAACGTAAGCGCTGAGCTTTTAGTGATCGAAGAGTGGGGCGTGCTACGCAGTATGCTCACACGGAGCTCTTATAGATCTGTTTTTGTTTTCAATTAGGTTATATCGCGACGATGCTGCTGATGTTTTAAAATATGAGGAGACTTATGTTAAGTGAAATTTATATTTATCATCAATAGTGTAAACACACCAGTGCTATTTAATAATTATCTTACGCAATACTGAGATATTCAAGAGCTGGTGACCATGGATTTGTTAGAATCTTGTCCAAGATTTCGGGCCATTGAGCAATTAACAGAATCTGCACTAAATCCATCTATACTAGATGTGATATCTATCCCTTAAAGAAAGAACACGCCTTCAAGCCCTCTTTCGCATTATGAACAGCTTTGACATTAAAAAAAACAATGTTACGGCAATCTGAGTTATGGATCTGCTTAGTATCCCATCACAGAATGGCTTTTGTCGTCTCTGCAATTACACCATCTGGTCAGTTTTTTCCAACAAAGATATTTTATATTAAGTATGACTTTGATCAAGGAGGCCTGTTGTACCATTTCCGTTATGTAATTTGGTACAATCGAGAAAGCAGTCATTTTGCAGTATAGGTCTAACGCTGATGCTGGCTGTTTCATAGATGTACCATAGTTATTATATTTGTGTTATTATTATTATTACTGTTGTTATTTCGAAATTGTCCAGTGCTCGGCGGATAGTAATTAAATGTTGTGTTTCGTGCGCACTATTGCTCTCTCTATACCTGGCTGAGTTATTAGATAGCGCCCGATCTTACACCCTTTGGGCGTCCATACTATCTGGACGACGTAGGCGTGACGGGGCCAGGCACTTGTTCCCGTCATGTAACTGCAACGATGGTTTGAGAAAAGTCTCTTTGTCGCACTTAAGAAACACATATAAGCCTTTAATTATATGCGCACGGAGTAGATCAAAACAAATGTAATTAAACGCTTTTAGTTTTTGACACGACCGTCTGCTCGTTTGGTCCGTTACAAATCCCGCGAATCTTATTGAATGGGCAACATCTGTAAGCAGGCCTAGGGAAGTAGAGCGGGGAGATGAAAATACCTGCTTTCGAACAGAAAAACAAGTTTCAGGGGGATAAGTAAATCCATAGTGCCTAACATACCTTTCCATTCTGCCCTGACACAATATAGGCACCTAGTGATTTGTGGGAAGAAGTAGACAATGTTGAAAGGAAAATGTTTACCTTCTAAGAAGGAACCGTGGTCTCAATTGAAAAAATCATACTACATTGTCGTTAAGTGTCGAAGATGATTAATTAAGAGATCCTAATTCAGTTCCGCCGGGCAGTACAAATATACAAGTATTAACTGGTTACATACTTGTATATCTGAGATTGGTACTTTGTTGGAAAAATGTAAGAAACCTTAATAGCATACATGCAATTTTGCAAAGTCAATCTGACTGCTTTAGAGCTCGTGTGTCTATAGTGGTTACTTACGATTCTAATATAATTGCCTGTGATTACTTAATTAATTACGTCAGAGTCACGATCTTCATTATCTGGATTTTCATTATTTATCGACTACATGGTTTCCTCCATAGCAATTGCTTAATCGTGTTACGGCGACGCGTTTACCCCCCCCCCCCCCCCAAAAAACCAAAATTCAAATACATAGTAGTATGAGTATATATCCACTCGTTTGGCTAAATTAATGCTCTTACTGGCCTATATAGCCTCCGAAGGGGTCAAGTTATTTAATTAAAAATGGCAAATGTATAAACCAGAATTGTCTAGCTCTAAATAGTTCTCTAACCTTCGACATTGCGGTAAAAAAAAAAGCGCAACAAAATGTGCTGGATAAATTACGCATATGAGTGAAATAATGGTAGTTGCGTTTAAATTCGGTACGAAAGGATCCATTAACTTGACTTGCGCAAAACTTTTGTTTCGCCTATGTCTCAAAAATGCCTAAGTGTTTTTTGCAGGACACGCAGTATCTTTTCGAATTAGCTTCCCTTTATCAGGCAACAGCACTGGCCTTGCCAGCCCCATCATCCCCTATATGTCATATACGGTACTGGCTTTTTTTATACACTGATTACATTACACGGGTATTTAAGCGAAAAGGTGAGATCAATGAGTGCAGCGCTTCCTGTAAGGCGAGCTAATTGGTAAGGTAATTTACATATAACGGGATTTGATTGACCCAGACGTGAATGTAACCCCGCACTAAAACACTTTAATTCAAATTGGGCAACATAATGTTGCAATATGGTGAATCTATAGTCTGCGTTTGGTCCAACCGGCCAATGTCATTTACTGATTTTGCTACATTCAGATTCATTCACCCTCAGGGCTCGCAATCGCTTTTGTTTAATCAAATGATGTAACATTTTGTAAACTACGATAACGTATTTGTATGTTCATGTCCGTTCTGTTAGATGTTTCTTTACCTTATGAAATAGCTTGCGCTCATCCATCCTGACCACTGTTTTCCTACACTTTTGCGCGCCCGTTCCTTTACGGGTTGTCCGTTTTTACGGCATGCCTGTTCCTCTGTGTTTTCATGTGGCTGTCTAAGTAACCCATGGCTTTGAATCTGTTCTCTGATGTACGATTGCGTGTAGTGTTCGGATAACATGGCATTTTTATTCTAATCAACCGCGGCGTTGTTCTGGCACTACGTTCGACTTGATCACTGGCTCTCTATTGCTTCTTCAACTTTTTACTTTGGCGTAGCACTAAAGCGTCAGCTGCATCCCTATCAGAACGGCTCTGTTCATCGGGACGGCACGCCGCTCAACTGCTGTTAGGGTTTTCCATTTCAGCGGCGTTGTGACGTCTGATCCAACGTTCGGCGAGCGCAGCTTCCAATCCGGCGCATGCGCTGTCCAGAATGGGGCTACCCGCCAAAGCAGCGAGTTGACGTATGCTCTTTTCTTTTGTGTGTCTGAACTTCCGCTGCTGAAGCCGCGCCCGATCTTACGGCAGATCTGATCGCCAATGCAACCAGCAGTAGCCGGTTCCTGCGTCTCCTCTCTTTCCCTGTTCTATTGGCTAGATCCGTTCTATACACACACGTCTACCTGATAATGCCGCTGTTGCTCCTGACGATTATAGCGATGCGACTGGGGGACACGGCAAAGTCTACTGCGGCGGTTCAATGTCAATTACCGTCCCTGGTTGTTCCTAGCCACTGCCGGACCCGCCGCTGTAAAGTAGTCACGGCGCTTGCCACCAGATGGCGTCTTGCTTTAATCACTTCAGCCCTCCAAGGCGCTCGCTTACCGCTTCAGAATATGTGAGCAAACCAGCCGCTTTGGCCGTTTCGCTATTTGGTTCTATGTTCGACTGTATGCTCGTTTGTCACTACAACCTGTTCGCTAGATGCGCCATTTAACCTACCGTAACGGCGATGGCGAGGTTGGTGAAAACTGTCTAAGGCTCAAGTGGGCTCTGCAATCGCTAACTTGCACACACGGCAACGTTTGCTGAGTCAGGCTCAATGCAAGTGCATGCTGAGGGTGGCAGGCGTACTACGTAGTTGTTGCCCTGCGCTGCGGTACATTGTAAACGAAGCTAACTGCTTCGCGCTTGCCTGTACAGCTGCGTTACTGGAATGTTCTGTGCACCGCCTGAATTGGAGATGTGTGATCTGACCCGTCAATCAATCAGTCCGATTCATCACAATCAGTCTGAACCGATCCACCTCTACCGACGAGCTCGAAGGTGACTGAACGACCGTGTCATGTTGTTGAAATAGATTTCGCCGTATGAATACACAAATTAACACTAGGCGTTTGTTCTACGGTGAATATAAATTGCTTCAGATAGTGAACGACCGCTGTGGTACAGCTGGGTCGCATAGGTGCACATGGTATCTGCCAGTCTGTAACACATTTGCTGTGAATTATGATATCTATTGGTGCTGCTAATATAACAAGTGAATGTGCATCAGACTGATGAGTGTCGGACGAATTGATTACTGATTATAGTAGTGGACCGTGCTCGGGAGTCGGATATTAATTCGCGAACAAAATGATTGTCAAATTGTTACCGGCATAAACTGGGTCAGGACAGACTTTATAAGGTGAGTGCTCTTATTATCAGGTGTATTCATTCCACTCACTCGATTCACAGCTCGTTGGGACAAACCCCGAACCAGCCAAAGCTTTAGCTCTAAGCTGGTTATTGAACCACATATAGCGGTTCGGCGATAGACAGGACAATACTTGAATAGTGTGATAACCTAAAGCAGGGGGTCGGAGCGTGGATTATCAATTTCTGAATCGGATCGACTAAGGCAACGCCTTGGGACATCGATATCAGTGTTCGACCCATAGTAGATAGAAACGAAAATACTGCGACTGGCCATTTGTGTTGTCGGTGTCGAGAAGCTCACACCTATTTTCATTTCAGTCACTGCTTTATTTTATTTAACCTCACATTACAGATACACATTGGCTATTACTGCGAGTCTTTATTGTGTCACACACATATTGAAGACACGCGCTGTGTTGTAGTCGGATCATCATTGAAAAAGGTAACACGAAAATCTGATTTACTGGCTTGCAGCATTAATAAAAAAACATAGTTTCACAGGTCCTGAAACCTGTTGACCCACTCCGATGTTCCTCAACTGAGCAATAAAGATCACGGAGAGGCGGCGATCCATTTGGAATTAAAAAAAACCATTCTGTAAATAATAGAAATTCTTTTTCTAAAGGTTGTTGGGAACAGCACTCCCAGTTAACGTGATTTATTGCTAACCCGAATGATAGCTGAAGCGTTGTAATAGTTAATTTACTGTTATCAAGCCACTTTTAATGATGAAGTGCCTAAATCGAAGGCGATCAGCTACTATGCCACGACCAAAATCGATTCGCAAAGGGTTTCCTACTATAATGGATGGTAGGTCGTTTTCTGGTAGACTTTTCGGCTACAGGCTGCTGTTCTGATCCTTTGATGTAACTTTCGTTGGAGGTGCCACACTGTAGCTCGGTCTGAATCAGCTACGAGAGCACACGATGTATTTATGTTTTCCTCTACTGGGAAGTGTTTACGGAACTTCTTACAAGTCCCGTCTTGCACCATTTTAAACTAATCTCATTTGAAAACATAACATAAGCGAACAACGGCTGATATACTGTCGTAATATGGAATTAGTAATTGTTTGGCATATTTGGTTATAGCAACATATTTGGAAACCGTATGTTTTTACTCTGTATATTTCACTCAACCAGTTCTAAACTATCCAATCGCAAGTAAAAGAAAAACTGAGTCTCTTTGTTTCGTATAATAACAAGCCCTCCTCTGCTAGATGTCACAGTAAATTGGTGTTGTCTTTAATTTACTGTGCCAGTGGTCTATTCAAAAAAAAAACCTTGTGACCTTGCATTGCGGACCTTGCTTTTGGTCAAGGTTCTCAGAATTGATCGGTGAGTTGAATTAAACGAACGAATGTAGCCACTTAGTTATTCCCCTGTTTCTATTCTGATTCGATTTGTGTCTATCTCAGCTTCCTTCTAACGAGACGTACTACGACGAAACTCGTTATTTCTTCGTTCTATTGCATAAAACACATAAGGACCTCGAGTGACTTTGCATAGCCCACGTTCAATGTGTTGCTCGCTTCCGTATCTATGTTTCTATTTAGCCGTTGGGTCATACGATCGTCTGCCTATTTTTGGCCTGCGCCAATGTTGCTACTGGTGCACAACGTGCTGTGTTTGCAACGAGAAATTCTTGCTGAGCCCGTCCTAGCCCTTAGTTACCGATTGCGGCTTGCCAGTCTCATCGTTCACCCTGTAACTACTTGGTCATAAGGTAATGCCAGTCCTTCCGCAACACAGGCTTGTCCTAAAGCATTACCGCTGGTTGACACGGCCGACGTACACGTTTACCGTAAACATTTGTACATCAATTTTAATCAACTGAGAAAGAAAAATTCTGTCGCTTGTCGCTCGGCATCTTGCCTTTTTTCGATTTTTCTTTTCATTTTCAGTTGTTTGTCGGTGCCGGCGTTTAGTCGAATAGCTCACTATATATACATCGGCGTCGTTGCGGTGGTCGTATTGTCTGCGCTATCTATGCTAGGCTGTCTTGGCTTGGAAAATATTTTTCTGCCTGCTTTTGTTGGTTCCCGCTGCATTGCTTTCTTGTAAGTTAGCTGCCTGACAAAATTCGGTTGTTTTGCTCACTTGCAAACCCCATCTGGCCACCCACCTACCAGCGTGTTATCGCACCCCCCTCCGATCCAATGTTGCCCCAACTGATCGGAAGTAGAAAGAAACTCATCCTAGGAGTGTCTGTTCTCGGGTTGTCTCCTGTGTTTTTTCTCCCCTATCGTCCTCTTTGTAGCCTACTCTAGGATCCTCCGTCAACGCGTCTGTCGTCCTTACCAACCGTAGTAGGACCGTACATGACTAGGGCCAACGTCGACGTTGGTGTAGCCATTTCTAGTCGTCGTTTACAAGCTGGTCGGCTGACTCTGATTGGACCAGGATAGTAGCACAAACCATGAAGCATATGCGAGAAAAAAACGAACTGTCTAAGAAAATGTCACGCGTATAAAAGAACGGAAAAGAAAACGACGGCAATCTGAGTACACAGTCGGCATCGGCGTTCTTGAATAGAAGTACCGGATGAATCAGCATTGTCAAGATGGTGCTTATGAATGAGATACAGACCGCGCCGGTTGGCAACTATCATCAGTTAGGTACTGAAAAGCAGGCAAACGAATGGTACAGATGAATAAATTCTTTCATACGGTGCTTACGCGTGGTGGCGTCTTGTGTTTCCTTTTGTTCGTCGAGCACTAGCCGACGTCGTTGTCGTGGTCATCACGTAGTGAGATGCCAAAAGACAGACGAATCGGTAAATGGCCATCTCATTCCCAAACACCGTCATGCACAGCGGCGTCTAGAGCAGATAGAGCATAAGCGTAGGGGAAAAGAAGGGAAAAAACAAGGAAAGAATCAGTACAAAATGATATGAAGTACATTTGATCTACTTGATGTTAGTATGAAATTGGTAATACTGAAGAAAAGAGGTTCCAATAGTCTTTTTATTGTCGAGCCGTGAGGTAGCTCTCCGTTTGTCTGGCTGAACTAAATCAGCCTAAAGAGAATATGGTCCTAAGGGAAATCGAAGTGAGAAATCCATTCAAACGTAATCTATTTTATATCACTATTTCATTAAGGTATTCTCTATTATTCTCATTATTCTCGAAACTAAACAAGCATTATCATTTGTTTTCTTATCTTGCCTTGCGCTGTGATTTGCTAGCCTCAACTTCATCGTTTCGAAAATGTTCTCGCACAATTTGCCCTTTGGTCTATACGCTAGAACATACATCATTGTCGTGTATTCTTTTAATAATAGCGAGGTTTACTGCCTTCGTTGATTCGTGTTTAAATAATCCAAGTGGTCGGCCAACCCATATATATCTGTCTAGTTTTCCCTAGCGTGTGCTCCATAGAAGCTATGCGCTGGACATGGCGTTGTTGGACGTTGTAGCACTCCGCACGTTGAACAGTCATAGCCACCATTACGACCGTTGCCATTGCAGTTGCTGTTGGCGCTATTTGTTGTCTGGTGGTTTCCTGGGCAACGGCGTCTGGTAGTCGTCTACATCGTGTCCGCTCCATTGCTACAAGTAAACCTCTATTCGCATTTAGGTCTATCCGGTACTGGTAATACTAACCACCAACGCCTCTGCGGCACCTGCACTAACAACCAGGCGCTGTGCTAACGAATGGCCGCACATTACGTTATGTCCGCCTGTAGACTGCGCCCAGTTTGATCGACCGTCGTCGTAGACGTTGTCGCCGGTGCTTCCCTCATCGCGCACGACTGTAGCACTATTCAGCTTCTGGTCACTCGCAGAAAGGAAAAACACAGATAATCATACGGCATATATGCACAGAGAGAAAGAGAGAGAGAGAAAGAGAGAGAGAGAGAGAGAGAGAGAGAGAGAGAGAGATCTGTAGCGGGTAAGTTTTCCATGGTTGTCAAGGCAACACGAGAAGACTGCTCATATCACTTGCTTTAATATTAGGAATCGATAAAGTGCCAACGATTCGGTCTGGCGTAACGACGACAACAACAGCAATGACTACAACGACGACGAGGAAATCGTTTAATTTTCGAACAATGAATGCGGAACCGAACTACCTGAGTGATCGTATAGGATACATTAAACACACGATTATTTGTTCGTTATGCCTATAGCAGCTACAGGGAGTATCTGAAAGGAACAGGGGTATGCGTACGCACATATCCACAGACCCTTTTTCTCTTGTTATCAGCTTTATTTGTAACCAGTGTTCATGTAGCTGCTGTCGCTGCTGCTAGGGTTTGGCTAGTACAGTTATAAGCTTACACGCGTTGACACCTATGATACAATAAATTATGTGGCTTTCGTTTGTTTTCCGCTATTTTGATTCACGCCTGACGAAATAACGATCCACGGTGAGCAGTTATGTCCTTTCCCATTAATAATACCTAAAAAAGAAGACGAAAGGCCCTCTTTGTTTGTGTTTTTCCGATGATGACGGCTATCGCCGCCGGCCGGGTTTCTCCTGCGTTTGTTATTTCTATCGTTTGTAGTGGCTCTACTTTTGAACAGTTCTCACCGCCGTTCTTGCCCTCTGCCTGCTGCGTCGAGCCGCCATACAACGTCGGCGTTGTTGCCGTCACAGGCTCGGCAGACCGATTCAATGTAGCTCAACAAAATTGGGCCTACTATACTGATGGCCCGCTGCCAATGGATCCCTGGCTGGAGGCACTTTTCGTTGTGTCCGTGATCCTGCCTAACAAGGCACGCCATTCTACGCCGTTTCACTGAAGTTACACACATCTCAAAACAGTGGAAGTCATCAGAGCTGACTGAGCCAAGTAATAAATTTGAAGAAATTTATTGCTTGGCTATATATATAGTATACATATATATATTATTATAGAAACTTTACTCATTCGCTTCGAGAGAATGCCTAGGTAATAGCGGTGATGAGAACAAGTAAACATAGATTAATAACTTCGCACAGAAGAAATCGCGCCGAATGTACGCGCTACTGTTGGATTTCTTAATTGGTCAATATAGAAGCTACACGAACTAACTACCGATCTTTTTTTGTTTTATATATACATTGATTGTTGAGAAAATGTTAACTTTTCTTCTGCCGAAATGGAATTAAGTACTTTTATATTGTAAATGAACGTCCTTAAACTAGATATGCGCCATTTTGATAGAATCGCTATTTTGTTTTCTGATAACATGTCATACAATAATCTTGTCACTGTAGAACAATTGTGCGTTCTGCACGACAAATTGCAACGACTGATCTTCGCATCCCTCCACTGAAAATACATCAGTACCATTAAAGAAGCTCAGCCGGACCCAACCAGGTAACAATCGGATCGTACTAAATCCGAGCTATATGACGGACCCACTGCAAGTTTTATCAATTTTTTTTGTTGGTATATAGCCAAACATGTATGTGATCAGATATTATCATGGTAGAAAAGAAGTTTTTCTCATCTAGTTCTAGTCGATTTTTTCAATGCCTTCCTGTGATCATATTAATTATAGACGGTAAAGGTTGGAATAAGTCATTTTGCCAGACGGCAGCAATTCAAAGTACGCGATTATCTCATCTATCCAGTCCTACCAAACCTATAGTATCATTTTTATTAGCGGCGTTGCCGCAGATCGTAGAGCCCATTTTTTATTTACCCATTATTGTTGTATATAACGTATTTTTTAGCATCTGTAATTAGCCGCGCCATAAATGGCTTGATTTTGTTATGCCTCTGTATAGGTTCACAGATACAAATATGATCGAGGAAGTTATTTGGTACCAACTCCGGCAGTCTTCAAACTCCTTAGTGATGGATGCTTTGCTCCATGATAACGATGTCATGGCTATTCACGTGTCACACTCTGACCCAGCTTCCGTTATAAACTTGATAAGCTTCCTTCGAAACTAGTCGACCACTACAAGGAGCTTCTTTTACATCGAAATTTCTAAAACAATAGGGGTAAAGCCGTTTTCGGCTCGTTCCCTTTGATAACGTATCTTGAGCATGTACAGGCCGATTTTTACATAAGCCTCGATAGTATTTATGCCTTTATCATCCTTACGACGCTGTATCATAAGTGTAAAAAAAGCTATTTCAACAATTTTAGCATATCTACTACAGCTGGCTTTCGAACGACCCGATGCGGCCAATATAATTTAAGACAATGTGACTTCAGGTTATCTAGCTTGAGAAACAGTCAATACGTTATATATATGTGTATATCTATATATATGTATGTATATACATATTCGGCTGGAGACCAAAAAATGCCAGATGAGTTAAGGGCGCGTCGTCGACAAATCGATTGTACACTTTGTCGTCTGCAAAATCCATGCATCGATCGCAGAAAACCTCAGATCACTCAGAACTTTGACGACTTCCTTACGTTGAGTGCTAGTAGTAGCAGAGATCGTATTTCGAAACGTGACATATCTTTCGAAAATGAGTTTCAAACGTCCGTCACTCTATTACTCATTGCCTTAAAACAGCCCAGTTCACACTCAATTGTATGAATAATGAATCACCTGCGGCGGATCGGGAAGGCTCATCGTCCTAAAGACACATTTCGGGCAATCATATTTGTGCATTCTGGTTTCTAATTCAAACAAAACCCATAAATAATTCTGCTTTATTGCAGGTTTGTACGAAAACTGTATGATAATGCAGTGTGTGCTACTTATTTACAAAAAGCCATGTAGATTCCCTAGACGCCATAACGCGTTTGTACCTTATGGAAGGGATGTACATATGTTCGCTGCGCTTAGGCTTTCTCAAAATAGATATAGGTCTTTCTCTTTTCTCTTTTGCGGTCGATTGACCTGAAGCAGCTTGAAGGATCAGGCGGCTACAACATTACAATCTTGATTATAGACTGTTTTTTGTTAGAAAGTTTTTAAACACCGATAGTATCAGTTTGAATTGCAGCTAGGCTGAAAGGTTTTTCAGATCAACCATACGGCCTTTGGCTGGGGCTAAATGCTAACGAGTATACCAAACACACAGAATTTCTGTGGAAAAGGTCGCAACATTACCATCCGTTGATACAATTAATCTATAGCTGTATTCTGCGCTAGGCCTTGTCTGGTTGGGCATCGGTCCGTGCGTCCCTTTGTCTATCGTGTGGGCTTTAATATTAAGTGGTGAGCGGACTAAACGCACCTAGTTAAACTATATATTTCGTTTCTTATGATTGGCAGATACAGAACGTGGAAAAAGCAGTCGAGCGTATGATGTACTGCGGCCTGCTGTTTCTTACGCGTCAGTTGAGATGACCGTTTGCAAAATTTAACGGCAGGCAACAAAACCAAGAATGTACACTTATCAACTGGCCGAACGTGGCCAATCCATTTTTGAGTATGAAGATATGTTTTTTGAGAATAATACTTCGTGGCGTAAATGCGTTAGAAATTTTATGCAGACACGGGTACAGCCACAGGTCGTCATCATGATATCCCAGTCAACGTACATTAATTAATAGTAACTTGGGCATAAAGCAACGCCGACCAACTGCATTAAGTTGTTCAGGTACTCTATTCTACTGCTTATGATACAGTCAAATGCTACCAAACAATCGATCCGAGGGGTTCCTTAATAGGTAATTCTACGGTGAGAAAATAGCGATTATAGTTATTGGGTGGTCTCAATTAATGGACTTATCAACGCTAATAAAAACGTAAGTGTACACATGCAGATTTTAACAGATAACCAAAAAATAGTAAACATGAAAACTACTGTCAGTGGTCTAAATATATCACTTTCTATCTGGTTGTTAACTTAATTTCTCGCAAGCAAATTACTATTTTTCATTGATTTTTCCGCTGTCCTATGCACGTCCTCCATTAACAACCACTATTTTTCAGTCATTTTTTACTACCGTAAATGGGTTTCCATCATATTATGCAGCAGTGTACAAAATATTGCGCAACGCATACGGCTATTTCATGGTGTACGCAAACCACCATACGCAATTTAATTAACTGAGAAAGAATGGCCCGGTGTCAGATTATAGTCCTTGTGGCGAGTCGAAGAGGTGTTGGACTATCGCGACATACGGTAGGCCCCAGGGTGATGCCTTTCCAACATTCCTGTGTGCCTTACTGAAAGAATGCACAAAGGCGTGACACGTGCGAAACTGGTTATGATGGGGTACGGTCGGGGGCTAAGAATCAGAAGCGGCGGAAGGGAAAGATGAGACAAAAAATACCTCAGAACTGCAGATGAATTTCACAGGTTTCGTAAGCTGTCACAGCTATGCCAATAGCGTGCTGTTCCTTCGGGCTACTACGTTCGCCCGATCTGCGCGACGCAGTGGAAGACCAGGATGGTTCTTACTTGCTTACTAGATCCACTCACCTGACCTAATAGTGACTCCCTTTACTTGCTATCGGAACGAATAAAACGAACCTGCCTGGATAGTGAAATAAAGTTAAAGATTTACGAGTAAGCAGAATGACCTTCTATAGCAGTTCAGCCGTCGTTTCTTTGTGTTCCCTATTACGCGTATCTCTTTCATGCGTGTTTCAGTAGTTCCATACAGCTCAGTCGGCAGTCACCCTCTTTATGGTCAGAGACAACAAGGTTGCCTATGAATAATACCTGGACATGATTTAATGTAATAGCTGTGTAAAGTTGGCTACTTGAAGGTAGTATGTAAAGGTAACTTAAAACAAATAGATAATAAACAACATGGGTGATACATATATATATTTGTGGATTTCACTTGCGGTTATTGGAATTGGCAACCAGACATTTAGTTTAATTTTATTTTCATGCCAGATTGCAAGATACATTTCATAGCAAGCCCACTTTATGTAATTGCGAATCATTTAATAGTTATATAGTATACTAACCAAACACGTTTCATATCAACGATTAGATCACACATGTGTAAGTTAATCAAGTAATTCTGCCATGTCAAAACGTTTAAAGGCAGAACATTCTAGTGGATAAAGAAATTTCGAAACTCGATTTCGAAATTGCGCATCGTCCTGCTCACGTATAGTGCATAATGTCTTTAACTAGACAGTAACTAATTTTTAGTTGCCTTCTAATAAAATGACTTAGTCGAACCCACTGGACTAGGGGCGTCATTTATCCCCTTTGGAAATTCATTATATTGATAAATGTAAACACAATAGAAGCATATCGAGTACTTACCAGTTTCCGCGATTCGTTTCTGGGTAAATTTCGATTACCGATTTGCACTTTCTGTTTCGGCCTGTGCGTCCTTCCTGCACGCAATTTTTCGGACGTCGTCAAACGTAAACAACACTAACAGTTGATGCTGGTCCCGTTCCAAATTTCGCTCCACAGTTATCCTTCCTCCTAGTCTTCCCTTACCGGCGCCTAATACCACGGAATGAATACGCGCCAGATGCATTTTGAATAATCTAAGCTCGCAAAAAGTACTGGGCTAGTTTGAGGTTGTGGTTCATCGGTTGCTGCTGCCCTTAGCAGTTGCAGCAAAAGCAGTGACGGCAGGTTGACAGCAGGCGACGATGCACCCATCTGTAGCGGGCGGTGTCCAAACTCCTGATTCATGTTTGCTCAGAGGAAAAAGAAGGGCTGACTATGGGACCATGGTAAGAAAGCGGAAACCTACAAGCCATGGTGGCAAGAAAGCGGCTTCTCGGTTTGCTTGCAACAACGACCACAATGGGACGAACTGTTTCGGCTGTTACCGTCGTCGTCGCCGCTGCTGCTTGTATTGTTGCTATCGTTGTGTCGAGAAATACCAACTTTGCGACTTTTCATGGAAAACTAGTGAAAAAAGGTGCAGATTGTGTGGTAACAAAGCAACATGGTCGCATACACACAGACCCACATGCACCAGCCGCAGCAGAGAAAATTGCGCTTCTTCCAGTCGTGGACAAATCGCTTCTTCCAGCCGTGAACAAAATGCAAAATAAGACAATGTCGAGGGCAGCACCACACAAACGACCAGGCCGCAGCAGCGCACTCTAAATGTCGACGACTGACGACGCGACTTTGGTCGTTCATCGACAGCGGGGCTCGGACTGCGCTTTTTATTCTGCACTGTGCGGCTGCTGGCTACCTGTTTTTATCCAAGAGGATTGCCCCCGCAGGAACAGCCAAGAGAGATACACAACCAGCCACACAGATGCCCGCCTGCTCTGCAGAGATGGAGCGGAAACGGTATAAGGGGCAGCACTGTGGCTGACGGTAGACGTCGTGCGTCAAACGCGACCGAATCGTGCTTGCGATATGAATGGGGTTACCCGTTGCCGGTAGCTAATAGTCTTTTTGCACTTGCAAACAGCAGCCCACAACCACGACCACAGAAAGGCGAGGGCAAGGCTGGTTGGTAGATGGGTTTGGTAAATACCGCTTAACCGTAACACCTACTATGCACTGGCTGAGTGAACACTGTAGACACTGTGTCTGGTTTTACGTTCTTTGCATGACAGCTGTCTCGGATGCGTGCTTATGTACGTGCTGGATGGCGCCTCTACGCCTGTGCAGTATGACGATATGAGATTATCTGCTTGGAGCAAGGACAGAGATTACAGCAGAGGAAGGAAGCGAGATACGAAGGTGGGGCAGATCATGCTGCTGTGGTTATTCAACCGCGGTCGGCTGTATAAACAGTCGAGCGTGCCGTCATGTTTTGTGTAACACAGATATGATGCTAAGAAAACGCACCGTATGTTAGGTAAACGCATACAGAAACATCAAAGAAAGTTACGAAGATCGAGAACTATGTAACAACTGAGTAAAAGGGAAACCAAGACGCGGCGCAGGAGGACAAAGATGAAAAAGTCGAACGAAACAGGACGGGTAGACCAGACAGACGACAGAACTCCTTTGGGGAACGACAGAAGGGCGAAAGTGAGCTGAATTTAGAGCTGGGCATGCGTTCACAGATACATATACGGGAAGACAGATTCATAAAAACATTCACTCACATGAAACCATATGCGAAGTAGCTGTTTCCAAAAACAACAAATGGCTATATCCAAATGCAAACACTAGAACTTTAGGCATGCAATTTTAATTGATGGCAGACTGTTCTAACTAATCTGAGCTCCGTAATCGCCGTCAGATAACAACGAACTGAAAGAACCTGACTTGTTCGACTCCGGAATGGCCAATCAAAACACACGTTGATTGTGACCGTTGTGCTTGATCAGAATTCACACGCTGGTGGAAGTAAGGGTGGCTAACGTGAACGAGAGACGATAAATCCATGCGATATACTTACTCACGTGTATATATACTGATTTAGCTAGAAGCTAGGTATGAATCAACTGTTGATATATATTAGGCATTTTTTCTGTCAGTCTTGACGTTCTCATCACATGCGCCTGCCCTTCTTCCATCAAGATCGATAATGGACATTTCCATTCCCGACCCCCACTCGGCTGGCGTTTACATGTCCTTCTTGTGAGAGCGCAACTGCGTGTTCACTGCCTCGATCGAAACTATCGAGATGGTTGTAGTTAATGTACGAAATGTGAAGTTCGACGATGGGCTACTAAAACATCCCCGTCCTCTACCAGAAACGAGCAAACGTATTCAAAGCTATATCGATGGCCATCTGCGCATTAAAATAGACCCTGAAGAAGCAGCGAAAGCGGAACAAGCCGCCATAGGTAAGGACCAGTGAATGATTAGTGTACTTCGTGCTAAAGTGTATGTATCGTTGGCTGAAATAACACTAACGTAAAGCCGAATCTAGGTTCACAGTCAAGAGAACTTACTGTTAATACTTACCTAATAATTCTGCGTACTATATACAAGACACAATATAGCTCTGAAGGTCATCCTGCTCTGAACACATGTGTCAGGGCATGAGAGTTAAGCTAAGCGTTTACAATTTCCTTTCATAGGAACAATGGGTGGACGCAACAAGTCTAAATTAGGAATCGTTTTATAACAGTCAATCAAATAACAAACGAGATATGCCTGTATCAAGAATGCAATGTCCAGCAATGTCTTATGTCTTGAGCAAGCAAAGTTGGTCACCATATGCAATGTACTTTCTTACAGCCACCTTGGCGAGACTTGAGTCACAGCATGAGGCGTTAGAAAGGGCGCGTAAGGTAAATCAAGATATTACTGAGTCACTGAAAAAGGCCAAAACCATCCTAGAAGAAATGGAGGAAAAAGACACTTTCTGTGGCTACACGTGGTTTATTATCAAGTCTTTCGCTAAGGGAAGGTATAGTGAATAATTTAAGTCAACGTATCGGCTGCGCAATTTTAAGTAACGACTTGCTTTGGGTATTTGTGAAAATTTCTAACGACAATTATTATTACTTTTATTATTTTGGATATTAATCTTACAAGTGCTATCCAACTACGCACTCGAAAATCCTCCCGACCCAGAATACATTGCGAACGGTAACAGCTGTTAGGGGTAATCTCTCCGATAAGACTGGCCGCCTCCTCACGAATAGGGCCCAACATTTTCAGAGTTACCATTACGAAGAAGTATCGACTCATGGTTAGTGTATTGGTGAGTTCTCGAAGCCCGCGTACTCTATCAAAGGTTGAGCTGCAAATATTATACCGGCTTTAAATGGTATGCAGAGTCCTAAACAAAGTCTTTTTCACAAACACACCACAAAGGTGAGATAAAGCCATTAGGCCTTCACTCATCAGCAAAGCCATTGGACTGCAAGGTAACCGGTAATCCTTTCTGTCTCATCACTCAGCTCGTAATGGATTTGGTTTCCGCTTGTCTCGATTGTCTTCCTTTGCCCACATTGGGGTGAACCGTCCACGTTCACTGATTGTGGTGAACAGGCCCAAACAGCGATTTCGAAGCGGTAGTTATCCGGAAACGGTGCGGACACGGTTTCCGATTGTACAGGAGTACCTCGCATTAAAGAGATTTTGCCAACCAAAATAGCAATGGATGATTTGACTTTAGATTTTATCGTTTCCTTACTCCTTTGCAATGTTATTGTATAAATATGCTATCCTATCCATAATAGGCGTTGTGTTTCTGTTTGCAGACTGCTACTGACACTGCCTCCGACACTCATCATAACTCGTATTAAAACGTTACTTCAAAAAAAAGCTGCGTGTTACATAGTTAGTTCTCATAGTTGAAATTAGATGGACAATTATCTATCATTCTGCTAATTCATTAATGGTAAATCTTTGCTTTCAAAACGATGACTATTGTGTAGACTGGCCATTTTTGTTTTTATATTTATAGGAGAGATAGCTAGGACAGATTGTGGACGTAAAAATTTATGCTGTTATCATTATTTTTATAGCACTTCTGGTTAATTCGGCAAATTGATCACAATACTTAAAGGTGTCATCACTCAAATGGTCGTTCAGGACAAAAAGGCCCGTTCACTCGATGCATGAGCATTGCCTCGGGCTGCTTATTGTTATGTTTGCGACAAATATTGGCATTGATTTTTTCCTTTAGTTTTACATTAAACACGTGTAGATGTAAAGAGCAAGCATCCTTGCAGAGATAATTGAGCCTCGAATGATACCTTGCCAGTTACCATTGTGGTAGGATATGACAAAACTCGGTGTCGATATTGTTACAGATGCCTTCGTAGAGAACGAGCGTCGGATCTGGAGGGTGATATAAAGCGGCTAGAAGGAATTGTCGAGAGTCCCGCAGTAGCCGTGAAACTGCGTGATCGTTATAGGCCAGATCCCGTAGGCATCGTAAAAAAACGAGGATCGAAACATCAGATAGGATTTGTTCCAACTTCATTCGATAGTGTTGAGCCAGTCACAAGAAATCAAGAGATCGATCTAGTAAGAACTGGGCATTTGTCAGCATTTTGCTCCCCGTTATTAATCTAGCCTGGAGTGTACACTGGAACTAGCGGACGCGTACTTCGGATGTATGAAACGTAGCAATTTAGTCAGTAGCAAAACAAATGTGTAAAGATTGATATGTTCGTTCATAATATTCTTAGCAGCAATACCTCTCGGAAGGAATCACTGCTCGTGGCTCAGTGGGGATTTAATACCCTTTTATTTATTTATTTATTTTTATTTAATAAGCATATGAGTTTTTTTTCGCCGTATTGGTTTGTACTTAACAGCCCATGCGCACGCACATGACAACGGACAAATGTTTCGGCAAACTTTCCCGCTCTCCCGCCCCTCCCTCTCTCTCTCTCTCTCTATATATATATATATATGCAAAAATCATTGAATGTTATATTTAGATATGCACTATTCACTGCGCAGGCGTTACAAGATCAAAGCGAAGTTTTAGCGCGTCATCTGGAACATCTTCGGATTGCAGCTCTCGCAATGGGCAAAGAACTGGATGATCAAGACGACACGATATCCAAGATCAGTCAGGAGATGCCAAATGATCTTTTAGATGAAAACATGACCATCGCAGAGCGTTTGATAAATACATCCGCACCGTCGATGCTTCCACCGGTACCCCAGTAGGCAACTCTTTAAACTATAAATTTTGCCAGTAACTCTATGCCGGTCATGGGGTGATGCGTATTAAACGTGTATTATAGTACGACTCGCTTTTATTGAGAGTCCTTTTTGATGACTTAATACTTTTCGTTAGCCGAAAGGGCAGCAGTTTCCTCTTCTATTTCCACAAACAGTGATGCTGCAAGCAATAGTCTGGACGAAGTTTTAAAAAATGGAAGCTTGGACAACGCGCAATTGTCACCTGAAAAAACATACGAATAAAACGTAGCATAGATTTCGATTAATAGGAGAAAATACAAGAAGGCTGAGTCGGTTCGTCTAATTATTGCTGGTCAACAAAAGTGCAGGACAACCTTTATGCGTGCGGCCTATTGTGGCTATAATTGAAATTCCCATAATTCTAGCGTAAGTCTAGTCGCCTTATTGTGTGGTTTCGGTTCACCAAAGACAAAGCAGTGAAGAAAATAAAATAGATTAGCTTGCTAGAAGTTTTTTTTTTACATTTGCATATCCAACATAGGGCAAGAGAGCAACCAAGGGAGGACGGACGAGTCATCGTTGACATGATTGTCTGTCCCCTATGTAATTGATCTGTATCCTGTAAGAGCTTCACGCATTTTCTACCATACATAAAGGTGGCATCATGAGACGACCGTGACCTCTGGGGTAGGCTAGTGTGGAAATGGATAGGGAAAATTGAACCAAATTTTGCACAAGGAGCTAGGCGATATTTGCCGTAAAAGAAGTGCTCACACCTATTGCACTTCATAGCTTAGCAACGGCCTTATAAACGTAACTGCTGTAACGTAACTGTAAGGCTGTTGCTTAACAACTATTGGTGCTGCGAAACAATGCGCAGTTGTCTATTAAGGATGACCGTCGTGCACCTTGCACGACGGGAGGAAAAATAAGTTCACTAAGAAATCGTTAGGCGAATTCTTGATGCGCGGAAGATCGAACTTTAAGTTTGATACTTAGTTTTATTCTCGTCTCAACTAGCTTGTCTTGTCTTTGTTCCGTGCTGTTTTAATGGCCTAGTTTTCGGCCTTTCATACCCTCCCTTGGCGTCTACCTTTTTACCCCCTGCTTCTTTGCGTCGATAGCGTCAACGTCAGCACCCGTTTTGAAAACTGCATTAGCTGTGATTTATAGCAATTAGCTAGACTTGAGCTTTTTTTTTACCTGATCACCGGGGGTTTGGAGCACACGAAAACCGCAGCAAAGTAACGCAGGGTATATCGTCCATTGCGTCTATTCCAACCTTACACAACCGTCGACCCACAGACATGAATCGGAAAGAAGGATGCCGCACTCTTCAGGTCAGGGGGCGTCGTCTGACGTTACTTCTCAGCGCAATGAGGAAGAGGCGGTTTCGTCCGACATCACCAAGAGCAAGTGGCCTGAACAAAGCCTTCTAAGGAGCACCTTTAGCCTGACTGGGCTTGCAGACACACTGAGCCTGCCCAGTGGGTTCGCGGTGACAGCGTCGCATAGCTGTAAGTTGGGCGCTGGCGGGCACTGTGAGACGTTGGGAAAATGTGGAGCTTTTAGCGCAATTGCCAGCAACTCACTGTTGGCAGGAGCAGTCAGGCAACCGGGCGGGCATTAGATGCTGGACGCGAACGAAAACACTCGCTCTTTTGCCTTGCTTTCTGGCCGGTACCGACCTGCGTTCTATTAGCAACGAGGTCAATGTAACTAAAGCCAGCGGTCCGTCGAGCGTAACCTCAAATTAGAGCTTTGGTTTAAGCCGACTTTGGTGAGGAAAAAAAAGCTGCCATGCATTTCGAAGCTATATGAGTTGCGTAAAGCAAGGATTCGAAAGTTAGGGGTTAGCTTAAAAGTATAGTTTATCTAATGTAATTACACTACTATAACTTCACGTGAATCTACTGAATTTTATTATTCGCAATCCAACCCTTCCCAAGCAGCAATCTGTGCATCGATCTGTTTCAAGTACGTAGTATAGTGGCCAGCGATGAGCAGCAACGTAGCGTCCTTCGGACGCATCTTTGACAGTCGTGAAGTTGCCTAGGGAAAGCTGGTAACCCAGGTACAGGACTAACACATAAATGAAGATAAATATAAATAAACAAACAAACATGGAACTTCCTGATTGCTGTGCTTAAAATTAAAGTTATAATTTAAAAGTAGGCCATGCCGATTTAGAAAAAGAATAATTGGCTAACTGCCGACATTTTTTAACTGAGGGTCGCACTTGCATATTGAACAAACGCAGTCTTGATTATGCCGAGAAGTGCACTTAGAATACCATTTGGCCGACTAAAAAACTGAAGGCCATTCTTAGAGAGTAGTGATCCGAGTGTCTCTGAAAGTACACGACAGCTTATAATTGTAGCATTACAATTCGTAGCAAGTCTGATGCAGGAATGGTATAGCCGTGGCGACACTTTGTAGAACTTTAAGTTCCTTTGTCGTCTTTGTTGAAAGTCTTTCTCGTCTACGTGTAAGCGCATTACGTCGGGTTGATGCGCTACCCCCTTTACAACCAAGGTTAAACGTTAAATGTAGAAACATATAATTAGTTCGCCTCCGGCTGATCGACCGTGTTCGCCCGCTGTACCGTTTGTAGCGGCTACTTCGTCTTCCTTTTCCTATTTCTTAACATTCTCTACGTTGCTTTCTGTTGATAACGCAGCACGTACTATCTAATGCGCTAATTTCACCCGTTCGTCAGCCATGAAAATGGCAATAGCCATAAAAACGGGGTACGATTGTGAAGGCCGTACGGTGTCCCTTAATTCACGAAACAATGAGCAAATAGGAGACCCATCCAAGGAGCACAGGGGTAAACAGCATAGGAATCAAAATGAGGAAGTACTGTTGTTTTATCTGTTAGATCTCAAAAGTCTTCAGCCACGGCGGTCCACTTAATGCGTTGTCATTACATGCTGGCGTCAGTGGTGGTGTTGATTTCTTACGTTTCAGTCTCTGAAAATTTGTTACTGTATAGGAGTTGTACGTGTGCGTCTGCTAAAGAACATGGAGAAAACAGAAAAAGACAACAGACAGAGACCGATGCCGAGCACAGAAAGAGATTGAAGGGGTTAAAGGGCTTTGATTCTATCGTTATCGGATTGGTCACATTGAGCAACAGTACAACGAAAGTGGCAGTTAAACACGAAGTCAATGGCGCACGATGGTCCCTCACTTGTACAAGGGACACAATTCGGTCTAGGCCTGCGGCAAAAGCAACGCAGCCTGGCCACAATCGAAGCAGGTTAATCCCGACCGAAAACTACTGTAATGAACGGACCGACTGCGGAAAACAGCGGTAGAAGGAGACACATTCTTCGTTGGTTTGTTGCTGTTATTTAGTTTCCGTTACTCAGATCTTAAGCTAATGCTTCGTATACTTATAACTTCGCGTGGCACGCTTTAACGTGGGGTCTTAACCCACATTGACAGCGGAGGACGGAGCGTGCTTCGGCTGGTTTTGGAGCCTGATATTTTTTATCTTTTGGGTGAGTAAGTCGTCGAAGCTGAATCTGAAGGAAAGGGGACTGAGTCCAGGCTAGGTTAGGTCGATATTTGGCCAGAGAGAGACAGCTAGCGAGAAGTTTACCAAGCGATAGGAACGAAGAGAAAATGGAGCCATCTGTGTGGTCTGCACAAGACAATCTCGGAAAGGAAGGACGAATGCCAGAGAAGCTGGAGAACGAAAGAAGCTGGGGGTTACAGAGGTTAGAGGCTAACAAGGGAAGGGAGGTCCTCATTGATGGGGCGGTCGACGCGTAATGGGGCCAGGCGAAGAGGCTGGCCTAGACCGGCGGTATCATCACTGAGGATAGGACGGTAATTATCACGGCCGACTGCACTTTTTGAGATCGCTTCTACTTCGCCTTTCGTACTCGCAATTCTGCAGCTTATGTTGCCGTTCCTGCTGGACCATTTTGACTGCTCTTTTCGGGGCTATAAGTTTGCAGGTTCGCAGGCGTCGTCGTCGTCGCGCCTACCGCCATTAAAATCGAAGCCCTGCTGTCGTCCGAAAAAAAACGCCTAAACGAAAGCTTGGTACTATTGCTGCGAGTAGTCTTGGTGCCTTTTCCTGATCTCGCTAGGCTCACACTAAGGATGCGCACTTCGGTCGATGCTGCATGAAGCACCGAAGAATCCTATAACTAAAATGCTAGTTGGAACCTTTGTGACTAGTGCTCAACGGCGAATCGTGACTGTTGTGAAAACAGTACGGCGTGATAGTTAGGATATGAGACTGAACGGAACCTAGCAAGTAGTATAACATGCCATATCATGAGAAAATCGATGCCTCTGCCACAAGAGTTTTATACACTCCCTGCCACCACAGTATGTCGTCCTAACTTACGTGAACGAGGCTTTCTGCTTGTGTGTTTGAAGCTCAGCACATTTGTCAAGCTTTGTCTTCAGTTGTTTTTTTCGTGTTCTATGCATGCCCACGAGTTTTTCCGTGTCCTTCATTCAGTTCGCAGTGTATTAGAATGATTTCGCCATCGGCGCCGGACATCACTCCCAGACAATGAGCAAAGAGAGACAAGGGGATATGAGAACGAGCCTTGCATCGCTTTTCATAGGTGACTAGTCGGTCCAATAAGCACAACGTAGAGAAGATAGCTACAGCAGTTCATTTCCTCAAAAGCTGCTCTCTGAGCCATTTCCGATGCTTTCGCTGGCATCGTATGTTAGAAAGCTTTCAACAAAACACAAAGTGCGTATCTATCCTGGGTGATGCAAGCGTAGCATTTTTCCAATTAAAAATCATCCTCTTTATAGAGCTTATTATTCTTTTGTCACGAGGAATGAGGCGTGAACATTGAGCATTGGGAACAGAAAAGGACGCATGCCGATAAATTTCCGCGAGCCCTGTGCTAGCTCTTCTTGATACGCGGCAGCGCTGAACCTTTCGATACTTTCTTCACTTTTCCAGTTTCCGATTGTTTGCTTTTTACAGCTTTTATAAGCCATTGACCTCAGTCAAACAGACGAACATGGCACGTCTATGTAGTGTACCGTCTTTCACTTTCGAAGGGTCACAATTTGTCTTTGTTTTAGGCGGTGGAATCTACTTCCGTTATTAGACATTCGAGTATTGGAAACGTTCTGATGCTTTGGCGAATTCACTCCGTCCCAAGTCAATTCTATTGTATTCACGGCGTTTTTTAAGCAATTTGCTTTTTTCTTCATGAGCCGCTTCTCATAAGAAGCTGCGTAAATATAATTTTTATTGCTTCTAACATCAGCGCCCGCTCGCTCTCACTAAGGTTATTCGAATTACCGTACCCTCTCTACCTTAACTTAATGTTTATTCTCCCTTACCAGGGTCTTCCAGTTTCAATTTATGCTGTAACAGCCTCCTGCAACTTGCCGAATTGTTCAAACTTGAGCAAACGGGCTTGTGATAAACCTAACATCGACTCACATACTAAGCTTAATATTGATTTCATAGCTACCTAGCCCCTAGCGAATCCCGTAGGAAATAAATATTGCAAAATGAACCAAGTGTTTTATCTTGTCTTTCGTCTGGTTAGCTTTGCCGAAGGTTGATATTTTTTGCTGGGTCTGGGTTGACGTATTATTTACCATCCAACAGTCTATTCTGGTACAGGCCGAAATGGGAGACCTCTTAACGTTAACGTAAACAAAAAACTTAAACGCTGGCTGTAGCCACAATCATATGCACGGTTCACGCCGTTCGACATATGGAACTTTGCTATTTTGTAGATGCACAAAATCTCAGTCAATGCTTAACCGGCGCTATCGATAGCTTCAGACTGAGCCCTACAAAACGAATAGTGTATAATATATATATATATAATACAAAATATGCAATTATACAGATATCTGTCAAGGATGGTGACAGTATTTACGGAAATTAATCTGTGGATGCTGTTGCAGCTGTGATTATTCCCCAAGCCCAAATCTTCCGTTCGCGCAGTTCCTCTTCCTATTACCGTCGTTGGAGATGGGCCATAGTACTCTGAGCTCTTAATGTGATGTCCGTGTTAATACAAAAAAAAATGGAGGAACAAACACCGAGCTGGTACCCATAAGGTACCGGGCGTGATTCCAGCACCACGTCAGCACCGCTTAGTTTACTCACGGTTTATCCGCTTGGCTTAGTATCGATGTATTCAGATAACGTATGCATGCAAAAGGAATTAAGCCAGTGCGTTTTCAACTAAGCTCATGCATCCCGTGTAGGCTTCACTGGAGAAGGCACGATTAAGGTAGGTATCATAATCCACCCTCCTTATTTTCTCTCTTCAACGAGTGCGAAGAAAAACAAGGCCCTTTTTCTTCACATCTTCTCCTTTATGTTTACCAGATGTTGTCTCGCTGTCGCATAGTCTTGCTCGATCTTTTGCCTTGTTTTGTTTTGTCCCCCGGCGGCCCTCGTCCGCCTTTTCTCGGCAACGACTCCCCCTCCACTCCCTTTGTTTATTCAAACTAAGAAAAAAAGGAAGGCTTACGTCAGCGGCTTCCTGCTGCTGTAAGATGTAACTCCACCGTCGTATGTAGCCCCGCGTTACGGCCTCCCGAAGCTTCAGCCTGCGTCCATCCGTTTAGTGCGTTAGATTCTCCTATCCCAGAATAGCGGCAGCACCCCCGCACTATGATAACACGGAACAGCAAAAGGACAAAAGACAGCAGTGGCCTTGGTAGGAGGTCAAGGAAGATATCTACTGTCACAAAGTCAGCACTAAGCATGACTTTCGTGTCGTAAAAAAGCGAGCGGCTAGAAATTGCTTGGGGCTAGGCAGTTGGACAGCTGCTTTTGCCGCTGTGATTGTACTGCCTGATGTTGCGATGTGGCCAACGTCCGTTGATGCGTGTAAGCAGTGCACTCACGGGACGTACATTCTTCAGAGATTACGCTTGAGGTTTTAGTATATGCTAACTTTCAACCTGGTGAATATGTGTGGAAGAATTGTTGTGGAATATAGTTGAAGAGCTCACCGGATAGTGGGTTACTTATTTATATTTATTTGATACTATTGGTACATATTGGAACAAAAAAATATTCGACTGATTTTCTACGTTTTGAGCAAAACATAAGGTTTTAGCTTTTCCAACCTAGTCTAGCAATTACGTATGCATGTGCTATATGTAATGCACTATCCTCTAGTGGTTCATAATTGTGATGACAATAATATTGGCCATAGTACCATGAGCAGAGGGCATAACGTCAACATATTGCTGGTTATACAGTGCAAATGTATCTATATTCCTTTAGTAAACGATAGCTATATTTGGCTCTACATACTTTTTCGGACTGTAAGTAGGAATATCCTTTGTTTTGTGGCCCTCTCTTTCCCTTCCAACGCCCTGGAGCCGTTCCCCTTTTGCGTCAACGTCCATATATGCCCAATAAGGTGGCTGTTTACCCAGTCCCAGGTTTATGCTCATGACGACACCACTACTAGTAGCCACCGTTCGCTTCCGGGTAATGGACGGCGATCGTTGACACTGAAAGCCCCAAAAAGAGAGCGGTGCCAGCCCCAGGCCGAAAGTCTGATGGAAGAGAAATGAACGGAGATCTCAAAAAGTGAACAAGCAACCATATATAGAAAGAAAGAAAATATGTAGAAGAACCATATATAAGAAAAGAGACGCTGCTCCCGTCGCTGCTTTTTCAGTTACCTAACGGTACAATGAAGAGCATCGTTGCTAGCGCATCGATCAGTTTGGCAAGTGGATAGCCTTTGGTTGGCATGTAACGTCTGTTAGGCAGCCGCAGCAGAGGACGCAGCATCGCGTGCTGTTCGGGTGCTGGCGGTCGACGTTGAGAACTTGCCTCGGCATTTGGCCTTTACTGCGTACGGCCGCAGTGAAATGAAGGTTCGCTTCAGTGGACCCTTCTGACTGGAAGGAAAGCGAAAGTACACCCGAGAGTCTGCCGGCATGGAAGAAAGAAAAGACGTTTACTGAAGTAACGGTGAAAGAAAAAAATATAAACGGCAAATAGTGATGGCTGGTTGCCTCGAAGGCAAGCGGAATCGGTGTGATGTCATTATTGATACATTAGCACAGATAGGAGACAATGCATTTGAACGTCTAGTGCAAATGGTCGACACATATTTTGAAGGAACACGGCTAACTCGGGCTGGCCACAGACGCTTTCGACACAAAACGGCAAAGTAGAGAGGTGGCGTTCGGGATATGTGTCAACGAGCATAGAAAATACGGACCGTCTATTTTGTTTGACGGCACGGATAGATGCGTAGCAATAGTGAAAAGAGTCATGGATAACTTGTTTTGGCAGGGGGTTGGTCCGGTCGCTAGATCCTCGACAAATCCGGGGCACGCTAAGTTCTAGCTCTTGTGTCGCAAATTTATGGAGGAGGCCGAATGGGAGTAAAAGGTGACGCGACATAACGAGGTTTCCTGAAGCAACTTTGCCCCTACAAACGTATACCTTTGGGGATAATGGAAATTTCAGATACATTTTGTGGCTATAACTTTTTAATCGTTGGCATGATTTTGTCGATCACAAACAAAAGCTACTTCACAAATGCGACTGTTTCAAAATCGACTAGGAAACGTATCGCATAATATTTCTGAAAGATATTTTTATAAACTGTTTCCCGTAGCAATTCCCGATGGTTTTCTTTGACATCTTTCAGTGACGTTAATCGGGCGTGCGTTATGTTAAATTGCACGCTTCACTTATCGTCTAAATTCTTGGATTGGTTTCATCTATTTTTTTGCAGCTGGCTATTCGGAGGGTCATGATAATCCCGCCTGCCATGATCTCGTCGAGGTTGAGACTGATAAAACTGGCAGTGATGTCGTCATCGTAAAAAGGGTCGTTGCAATTCATTCAGACTTTCCCGAGACGAACCCCGCGGTCATAACTGCGACCGTAGCAGCAGCAGTATCGAAGCCAATACTGTCATTAACAGAAGACGCAGAACCAGCATCGACTGCACAGGTAGAGTTCCACTCGTACTGCGCGCTTGTTTATCATCCGACGTACCGAAAGGGAAAAGAAACTTCTTCTGCTGCACCTTCTGCACGCTGTTACGCCGATTTATTACTATTAGGCGTTACTTAACATTATATTATTTCTAACAAAAAATTACTACTAGGAACTGATAATAAAGAGGATAACGAACTGGGCAAAACAAGCAACTAGAGAATTTAAGGAAATTATTATTATCATTAAAAGAGGTTATCACTAAGGTTAAAGGCCACGTGTCTCACAGGCCTGTTGGAAAAGCTCAAGATTAATAATAACTGAATAAGACTCAGCCAGCTTATATTTTTAGTGGGGGGCAAATTCTCCATCCTGGATTTACAAGAGGTAATTCTGAGGGGTGAGGGAGAGGTTGTTCAGATAGGAAGTGTTAAAAAAGCATTTCCGTCGTCAATAAATTAGACTGACAGCGCGCGAGACCTTGCACAGCATTTGCTTTTTCCAAAACGGTGGACAGAAACGTTTATAGGTCCAGTCATGAATATTCAATTGCTGAATGCCTCTGGGCGTTTCGTGGTATTTGCGCCTTGTGCCTATTCCTCGTAAAGTTAGTTGACCATCGTTGTAAGGTACATCTTCCAATTCACCTCAGTCGACTTGCTGGCTAAATGAAACAAAAATACACAAATTACGTACGTTTAAATATCAAATATTTGTAAGGCGCACAAACAGTCATATCATTCCCTTCCTAGTTACCTATCCATTGTCTGATGTACGTTTTTATTAGCTTTTACGGGGGGTAATCATTAGTCGAGGGGTTGCAAAGTTCTTCTTACCTGCTTCTAATTACTATCACTAATTAAATAATAATAACAGAAAGCAATGCTGTCTATATTGGTTCGTCCTGTACCCAGCTTTGCAAACCCTGGACAACTTGAACTTTATTAATAATTTGCTGAGTAAATTAGCACAATACGTGTACCTATTTCTGGACAATCACAACTTGATTTATAGCTATTTTATATATGATGTGTAAGTAAATAAACATATAGGCCTGTAGTCAACGAGTCAAATTGAGTCAATTAGTTAGCGGACACGCAGACTTCATATCTACTAGCGACGGTCGACCAACGCTACGAATAGTTGGCAGAAGGGGTTCGTAACACAAGAAGAACGCACAGAGGTTAAACACATAACTGGACGTAAAAACAGTATTGCCACTTCTCACCACCTACAGTACATTTCAATCAACAAATGCTGTACACCGTTGTATTGCTTAAAGCAATGATTTAACCAGATGAATGGCGATTCTCAAACTCTGTAGCTATTTTGTTTTTTTTTTTTTTTTGTTTTTTAACATAAAGGACACTTTTAAGCAATAATAATCGCAGTCAAATTTCGGTTACTTGTCTGATCGATCTGTATGTAAGGATCCGTCTCGGGAGGTCAGGTATTCTTCATCTACGAACCCGACCCATACAACCACGGCGCACCTAAAGACGGTCGACATTGCTCGCGACGTCGCGAGGCAGTGTCGCTCCAACAGATATAACAAGGCAAGTTCTATTAAACAATATGCAAGTTTATAATGAGGCGCGCATAACCCAATAGCATTTCATAACGGCACTTGAGATTTCCCTCTATAGCCTGTTGTTACGTTCTGCTTCGTTGGCGCCACGAACCGGCTCCATTGTCATCTACGCCGCACTCGTTATATTCGTTCCGGTCGATTGGACCAGAAGCCGACGCTGTCTACGACACGACCACCGCTTATCCAGCTTTCCGGTGGGTAAATTCTGTCGTGCGGCACTTCATTATATAATACCTCTGTTCCATTTGACCCTGCTTCTTCATCTTTTATCGAAAGGTAAACACTAACCGGCAGCTCTGGCTTAGCCAAAAGCACCCAAACCTCGATTCTAACCTCTTGCTCTACCCTTTGATCCCTCATTTAACCCTAGGTTTCCGTCTTTCGAGCAACCCCCAGCTTCTCTAGTCTTCCCTACGAGTGGCGACACCCGCGTCGTCACTGCCGCATCAAGCAATCAGTTCCCCGAAGTTAAACCTCACTTTTCTGCTATGATTACTTCTCGCCCTTTCATCCCCCTCTCGCTTGTGCCACATGGTTATCTCTGGTTGAAGCCCTTATGATAGTTTTGTGGAAAGCATATGGCCACAGAGGCAGCTTGAGTAAGCCTAATGCTCTGCTATTTTGGGTTTCTTGATGTTTTCCGGTGCCTAAACTCGGTTCCTATCGGGTGGAGTCATGCTAGCATCAGCTTTCGACGGCGGGTACAATGGCGGTAATGACGGCAGTGGGTGTACCGGCAGCCACAGCATCAGCCATCAGTTAGCTTGTGGGGTGAGGGTGATTTGTGAGGATTTGACAAGATCGAGAGCCAATGAAAAACACGGTGAGATAGAATACTAGGGACATCAAAATGGCAATTTGTTTCTCTTTATAGCTTTTTGGAGCTCAATACTACATAGCGCCACTGATGCTGTGCCTCTTGGTCCGTAGCTTAGTTTAGAAGTAGGGACATGGACATGCTTTAGTGAGCGCTTTTTGAGCAATTTCTTTCTGAAAAATCTCTCCGAACTTTATGACGTTCCTGAATATCCTGCTAGGGTTCTCACGAACAAACGGAGGTAACGCGCCCATCATGCATATGCCAACGGTTTTCATTTAGGTAGCTCTTTCATTCAAGTAACTGTGACTCGATCGCGAGAGGCGGCACCCGGCTGCAGGATATGCAAACGGCGTAGGTAGAACGTCAACGACATAAAAAAAGATGAGACGATGTATCGTATGGTAGTGCATACACAGTCAAATTGGTCTATCTATGCCCGTCTGCTAGGTAAATTATTTCATAAATATCTAAAAACCGTAAAAAAAAGTTAAGGTACTAACTGCTTAATACGGCATAGTGACAAATAACATACTATCCTTTCTTTGAACGTACTTCATTTAACCTATATAAACGATGGTGTATCTCACTGTCTATTGATGCACTTCCGTTTAAACCGTGAAGCTGTAAACCTTAGCTGAGTCGGAATGAGAAGAGTAATTGAATTTAGCAGACAGCATACTAACGTTTAGCTCTTCTGCTAAACTAATTCAAATCATAGATTCAAATCATAATGAAATATTACTTGTTAATGAAAAGAAAAGTCAACGACGTGCATCATCGACTACATAAACCTCATTAACAAATGGTTCTCTCCTCTTCTACGCCTACCCCAAGTTATGCATGAGCACTGTTGTTAAGCAGATTTTGAAACTGAACAAAGTACTGATCGATGATACGCACAACGACATACGAAATTCAACAAATGCTGATAGTTTACACGTCTCATTGGGTATATACTTGTTAAAAAGAGTACATGGTTGACACAGACATAAAAGCATACACACACTCTGCATGCTTAGACCCTGTGGCTGTATCACCTTCTGTCCTACCGAATGAAAAGGTCTGCTAGGTTACTTTGCAGCCATGCAGTTTTTGGTGGCGATTACTGGTCCTACCTAGACTAATAAATTTATTCTGACCTTGGTAAGTACAAAAGCGCAGGAACTTTAGCGCTCCACGTGGTGGTAATTCGATTATATATTCACAGGGGCGGTGCTAATTACCTAGGCCACTCCTCATACCTGGCATAAATTTATAATGTATTACATAGTAGTATAGGATGATATCACTTTATATGTAAATTATACAACTTTTTTTTAATGATTTCCTTGTCATATAACGAAATTACCAAAAAAATTACCAAAACACTGAATTGTACATATGCCATACATATAATGTGCTTATATTAATCTTTCCCTTAGATAATAATGAATATATCATGTACATGTGTGCCTCCCATTCATAAACCTACTTAATTAATTCCCGTCATGTTTTGCACATGTTGTTTTTGCCTAGGACGCACAAGAGCTTGCTTCAATTCTCAGCTCTCCGCACGTTGACAAGCTATTGGACGCTCACGACCAAGTGGCACTTATGACGCTCCGAAGGCAACAGGAGCGTTTAGGGCTACAGGTGTTGAGCACGCAGAGGAGCGTCGTCTCCAACGTCTCTGTCCTCGGAGACACCCATCAACAACCAAAAGCCACTGCTACCAATAGTCAGACCGTTAGCAAAGGTAAAGGACCACGGGCTGAGCAAGAAGCAGCGTCTGACGAGTCCGCCAGCGAAGAGGAAAAGGGCGAGCAAGAGTTTTATGGTAAAAGCTGTGAACAAGACAACCACGAGAGCAGTGTTTCATCAGAACGCGAAAGCAGCGCCGATTCCCTAGCTGACAAGCCGATCAAAGTCGTGGGCGTCAGGAAGATCGAAACTGAGCCACTAGTGAGTCTGTTGCGCTTACACTACAATATAATGATAAGTTGGACAAACATTTTAAGTGTTTGTATAAATAGTAATTGGCAGCAAATGTTTATGTATCAGATACATGCTCTTATTTCAAGTTTTTTTAAGTTCGCTACTGCCGCCAAGGATTGCTTCAGTCGACTGGCTTCTAGCACGAAACTAAATACGTTATGGCTCCATCATTACGACGGCAGATTATATGTATACCCTATTACACTATATATTTGCATATACATATATATGTGTGTATATATATATATATATATATAGTGTAGACAGCTAATAATTTGGACGTCATTAAAGTATCAAAACACTAATCGCTCACCGATGTCATGTCAGTCTTCGTCCAACGGCCTTGTTCTTCGCAAGTTGGTAATAGGGGCCCAACTAAACTTGTGGAAGTGACCAAATCAGTAGATTGGAAACCGGCTAGCCGTCTTAAGACCACTCCGGAAACAGCGGGAGCCCCTGGTCAGATTGCCGCAAGAGGCAGGCTGGTTGGAGGCCATATCTCCAAAAGAGGCAGGCCACCCGCGGGGACACTGGTCAGATCACTGCAAAAAACAGGTCACCCTTCGGGAAACTGTTAGAACGGATAGTGGCACCAGGTCGCAGTCTACATGGTCGCCAGCTCTGAAGTAAGGGACGGCAGAAGGGCTTGGCCCCAAGTACTATTATCTACGGAAGGAGGCTAAATCGACAAGGGAGATCAGACATGCTAGACCTACAAAATGTGTGTCGGACACATACTACGACAATGAACGGAAGTACATGGATTCCAGAACTGTTGTAGGACTACGGTAACGGCATCTAGGTGGTCAACAGGGAGCTGTTGCAACAAGGACGCTACACCATTGGCACAGGGAGTTGTGAAAGCCGTAGCCGCACAATAGACATGCGACTGCTGCGTAGACGCAGCATGCTTAGTCGCGATGTATTACGCTCAAGCATGTAAACGATAAACAGGCTATAAAAAACGAACCAACGGTTATGGTATAATAGTTCTAGCCGCTGGCCGGTATTGTCAGTCTCTGACCAACGGCCTAGCTATATATAACAATTATATAAGGACATATAAAACTGTGATACATGCCATAACCTTGACAGAAAACACTTACTCTATACCGCAAGTCAGTTTTTTTGGATACTTAGCCCTCAGCAAAAGTATCTCAGTAATACGCGTGTGTTAAATGTTATCTCGGCGTGTGTCGAACAGCGTGGCCACGTTGTCCTGTAAACTGCCGCGATCTTTTTTGTGTTCAACCGAACAAGTTCACTAAAGGCTTATAGTTGTTTTTACGTCGTATTGGTCCACACTGTTACAACCTTTGACATCACCGTGTTTTCTCTGTCTTCTATTTTTTTTTTGGTTTGCCGCCTTTCTCGTCGTCGGTGTCATATCTGGCCCTTCCATTGTTCCTCTACCACCACAAATCGGTCGTAAGGCCTGTGTATTCTTTTGCGCATCTTACGCCGTGTCGTTCTTTTATGAAATACGCATTACGACCGGCAACCGTTCGTCGCATCCATACATTTTCAAACTATAACGATCATTAGCGTGCGCCTGTGTCAACTTCTGAGCTTATGTCCATGCCGATAATATATATTCAGACGCTCGTGAGTCCACTCGTATCCAGCTACCACCGCAGGTGGACCAGAGTCGTCCACAACCGCGGGGGGTTCGTATCGTTTCACATACAAAAAAAAAAACAGTACACTGATGGTAGGCGTGGCGTTCGTGCCCCTTTGCCTCTTCTCAGCCAATCGAGCAACTCGCTGGACCGGCTACTTTTTGAACCCAACGCATCACCTCGTATTGCATCTGCTGGACCCTTTTGAATTTGGCTGTCGACGAAGTAAAACGTAATAGCCTCTGCCGACAGGCTTATACCGGCTTGCCTGTGCGGTTAGGATCTTGCTACTAGAATCAGGGTCTACTTAGTCAAAAGCCACTAAGTCGTGCCTTTATATCGTTACTTTGGTATATTTCCAAAGCTGCAACAGTCCCTACCAGACACTGTTCTGCAGTGCAACATTAGTACAGAGCATGACAGGGGGGTGAAGGGCAGCAAATGATGTGCGAGACCGATAGCAGCGCCGATCGACTCGTCCGTATTAGAACGTCCGCTTTCGTTTTGCCTTCTCCCTCATTTATCCGTTTCTTCTGTTTGAAAGAGAGACAGCTTTGTCCTGCGTATATGCACAGGCACCTAGTGACTTTTACCCTCATTGCCTCGCGCTTTCGTGGACCAAGTAGTAGACTGTCTTCTATAAGTCGACTCTATACTCGTTATTCGAAAAGGCCTGCGTTATGATATGCATTTGCATCTCGACAGAAAGTGTAGCAATCAAATGCTCTAACAAAAAATTTATTTGCTTCTTCCGAAAGTTCTTGCTGTTCAATAGCGCCGTGCTGATATCTACATTGTACGAATGTCTTGATTAGGTGAGCTTCGTCTTGCCGAGTAAGAACTTTTAAATTTCCAAGAATTTGCCTAACCTATTTCACCTCAGGGCCTGCTTGTATGGTGCATTTTACGTTATCTGCGATGTAGGTTCAAACCTGGTGTATATATATATCTATATATATATATGAATCTATATATATATATATTATATGTTTAAGCAGCTATACGAGTGAGTTATGTGGCACTGATACTCATGACTTCAGTCGTGTAAATCTCCGAGGAATTAACGAAAGATGATATATTATTAGCTGAAATACAAGGGGTAGTGACTAACAGACAAGAGAACCATTGTGTGAAAACGTACGCGTCAAATAACCGAATCGGTGAGACGACAAAACATCATCAGTAGACCTCATTAAGCTAGACGTTCGTTGCTCTGGGCCTCTATTATATTTTTGGCTTCCAACTAGAGCTCGAGTATGACGGGGAGCTGTTATTATTGAACTGGTGTGCATCGGCTATTGTTTGTATATGGATGTATCAGCATGCATAGACACCGACGCATAGGATGCTGTCTAAGGATGATGAAGTACCACCGCTAGTAGTTTTGTTTGATCTTTTCTTCGAATAAGATTATCGTTTTAAGAAAAGGGCAAACTTTTTTTTCATTTAGTGCATGATTTTATTGGATTATGGCCGTCCATTTCAGGGAATAACCGTCGAAGTATGCCCCGAATCTGGCCGACTACGCGTTGCTCGTATTTTGGCTGGCGGTACAATAGAAAAACAGGGCTCGCTCCGGGTCGGCGATAAAATTATAGAAATGAACAATATTCGCGTGTCGACAGCTGAGAATCTTCAGACAATGTTGCGAAAAGCGAAAGCGGGTACCATTATTTTCAAGGTAATGTAAGGCAGAAACGCTGCTTATTATTAAGAAAAACATTATTTTTTGGGCACCATGGTGGTGTTTATATAAACGCTTCCCGTTATTAAGGATCAAGGAAGGTGTGCATTATTGGCAAACGTGTATTGGAAGGTTACCTTACTCTGAGTGCGAGCAATATTGGATCCGAAATAGTATTGCAGACTTACGTAACTCTTATTAAGGAAAGCTTCTCGAATAAATAGACCTCCTGAAGCAACTCTTCTATAAGAGTTTGTGGATAGAATTGTAGCATAATGCCAATTCATTCAGTTTGCGGCGCATTGACAGTGTTTAAACAAACCCAGTGACTGACTGGTATAAGATCCCTCTATTTAATATGGATATCACGATAAATGCTCTCTGTCAGTGCCCCTCGATTTTCCTCTATGGATCACGTATCAGTGAAGTAAGGATAAAGGTTCCATTTTTATTAATCTGCTATATATAACGTACACAGGTAATTCCTTCACCAAATGACCAATCGATGCACACAAATAGCTTCGTGAAGGCACTGTATTCGTATGATCCGACTAAGGACTCACTCTTGCCTTGCAAAGAGATCGGCTTAGCATTCAATATGGGAGATATTCTACAAATCCTGAATACGGAGGACCCAAACTGGTGGCAGGCCCGACGGGTCGGCACGTGGGGTCACGCTGGCCTCATTCCATCGCAGGAGCTTGAAGAGCGACGAAGAGCTTTTGTTCCAGCGGAATTCGACTACGCAACTACGACTAGTGAGTTAGAATCATCACATCGCAATGTTAAAACACTAGGCTCAATATGGACCCAAAATGCTAAATACGAATGATTGCTTTTGTGCAGATAACACCTGCTGAAATCACCCGTTTACTTGTTTTCCTAAGTCAACTTCATGAATGCCATGTATAAACAGTTCTTCCCATCCCTTTCTTTGTGCTCGTACACTATATGCTTGCCTTACGATACACAATGCCATAATGTTGACAATCATATGTAGTTCTATTCCTAGAACATTAATTTAATAATATACCATATCGTGGCAAAAGCAGATCCACCTTTTCTGCATTACTTCGATATTGGTACTCAACTTAAAAGCAAGTTAGATTATACGGCTTCACTGAGGAATAGTCCCATGCTAGAAGTGCACAATGGCTATAGTCGTATCTAGTCTCGTGTCCTTAGCGCTCATCGACCTAACGCTGCAGGAAAGAAATCTGTCGCTGACATATCCTGTTACTCTCGAAGCATTTAGTAAAGCCTATTGGCCAAACGCGAACTACTTGTCGAATTATATTAGGCGGAATCGAGGAACAATAAGGTGGCGAATGACTATTCTGCAAGGGTCCCAATTCCGAGATCAGGCGAGCCAGCTAACAGCAAAGATTAGACAGAATGAACCTGTCTGAGCGCAGTATGAGATAACCTCTGTTCAAAGAGCTACCCTACAAGAGAGACAGGAAGATCCATTGCTTCAGCAGCTCTATAAGTAATTGGAGCGAATGCGGGGAACGGCGTTCTTTCATGAGGTTTAGGAGGAGTATGCCCCTTCGACAATGGACCGCTCCAAGCAGTGGGCGCTGGAGTTGTCTGCGAGATTCTGAATTGTAAATTAGAGTGGCACAGGTCACCCCTTACCATGTCACCTCAGTCGTTCCGTTCCGTGTAAAAAAGCTTGTGCTTGGTCTATCTTTTAACATTTCTGTCCATTTTTGAAACGTATTCGTTTTAGCGGAGCGAAAGCAAGCGGGTCAGATTATGGACGAATAAGATAGTCAATATTGGAAGATGAGAAGCAACATTTTGAGTCCGCGAAGTAGTGCAGAAAGGAAAAACTGAGAGTAAAAGGTTATGGGAAATGGGTAGCTCAGTTGGGCCCAGTCCCCCAGGTCTACCCTGATCGATAGGAGCCGAGTAAAAGTGATAGGGTCGTCAGTTTCGCTTGTCCAAAGCATACCCTCGATGTTATAAGTACACATGTGCAATTGAGGGAAGTTGAAAATCTAACCCTGTGTCAGTTCGCTCTCCGCCAGCGCATATGGTAGTGGACGATGCGCGAATTACAATGTACTCGTTTATTAAACTGATTCCTTCAGTGTCAATGATTTGTAATGGGAAAACGTGAAATGTGGTCCAACTGCTACCTAAGATGTTTAGTTCTGCTTGGAAAAATTGCTCATGATTTTCCGTTTATATTAAATTGTATTCCAGCAATGTGTGGCACGAAGTTGACCCGTCATAAGCGCACGATATTCTACGAGACTCGGCTGGCAGACGAGTTCGAGAAGGCGGAGCTCGCTCTTTACGAAGAAGTGACAAAAATTCCCCCGTTTGAGCGGAAAACATTAGTGTTGGTGGGTGCTAACGGAGTCGGTCGACGATCTCTGCGAAATCGCTTAATCGAGGAGCATCCCGGGCTATTCGGCGTCCCCTTGCCACGTAAGTTGGTCAAACTGTAGTAACTTAACCGCTTCTCTAAGATACCACCAAAGCTTCTAATTGTTTCATATTGCATCCTAAATATGTTTTTGTGAACAACCGCAAATTGCGAATACATTATAAGATATAACAATCATAGCTGAGTTTTTGTTTTTGCCTTAATCGCTACTAATATATGGAATACTCAAATGTTCCACAATTTCGTGCACGTTTACGCATGTTACACGGTTAGCTCGTCGGTTATGTAAAAGTTTCTTACTGAAACCTTCTAAACAAGGTTTTTCTTTGATACGACACATGAATGCAGTAGGCCGGCTGTACTATGGCAGACTGAGCGGAGGCATAGCGGATTTCAAATCTTCGGCGTAAAGGTCGCGTAGTCACGAGGCCAACTATCCATACTTTGACGCTGTCCGTCAATGTCTTTTTCTAAGCGCGAGGTTTTGTTTCAAAGGGTCTTTTAGCAAAGGCATCGTGTATCTCCAGCAGCGTTGGCTGGGCTTGACAGTATCAGCGATCGCAGAGACTGTCGTGTTAAAATCAACAGGACTGAAGGCAACAACTCTTTTGAACTATTAGTCATAACCTATAGTTACATATGCAGATAGGCTTTACGTGATGAGGTGAAGGAGTATATGGTTTGAGTTTTACGTCCTTAATTGAGGCCGCCTATCATTAGAGAAGCAATGAAGACTGTCATCTAAATGTAAGCAGAAACGCCGAAAGCCATTGTCAATTGCGACAAGAACAATGGATAGCGAAGGTTTCTACAGGGACCAGAAGATAATGTTAGATCGATCCGAAGATCGTGTGGGGGAAAATAGGATAAAGGCTTTGTCCTTTGAAACGAGCATCTTGTATACTTGGTCTCGAGTCAGCCGAAGACTTTTGGTCCAGAACAGACTGTATTGTATATGTTTGTTGATGGTACTCTGTAATCATGGTTTTTTTTATGCATGGAAACGACGTCGGCTGTATGACGGCTGGTACCTGTATAATTGTATTTACGGGCACTTTTGTGATCGCTTTTCAATTTTTATTGTCGACTGCTCATTCTTTACCTCTGGAGTCCTTTACTACCTAAATACGCGTTTAAAAATGGCCACATGTGAATTGATGTGACCATTATACTAACGGCGTGGTTGGTCTCCCTATAAGCCCAGCATGGAATTCAATTTACTTTGAACGTGCGAAAATCCGTAATTAACGGACGGCGTGCCTGAAAATAATGATCACAGTTTCATCTTAGAGAGTCTATATGTTCGGCTGTAGCAGTTTATCTGCAAGCCCGGCCACGTCCGTCCAGTGGCCATGATGATTTGCCCCACCTTTGAATCGACCAAGTCTTTATTGGTGTTCTGTGTATTTTTCATTTGTTTTTCCAGATACATCTCGGCCGATTCGCGTCGATGAAATCGACGGCAAGGTGTACCATTTCGCTAGCCGGGAACGGATGGAAGCCGACATCGCCGACAACGCTTATCTCGAATGGGGTGAATTCGGGGGACATTTGTACGGTACAAAGCTAGATTCAATACGCGAAATCAGTAACAAGGGTCGTATGGTGATTCTCGATTGTAGTCCACAGGTTAGTATTAGCATCACACTATAACGTATACATCATTTTAATGATTAAGTGAGCATTCTTGAAATGTAACCGAGATTCTTCAAATTATATAAAATCATATAAAATAATTTCGAACCGGAGCATCATACAAAATGAGCGAGACCATGGCATCGCTCGGAAAAATAACCACAATAATTGCGATTTATCGTTGATTCTGTTTAAAAACCGTACTTTGTACAATGTAAATGTACGCGCTTTGTGTACAACGATGCATTTTTCTTTCCATAGTCTTGATATAACTTACCAGTCATTTGCCATGGTACCGTTATTCTTACAACTAAAACAATCAAAGCTTCCAAGGAAGTAACGGCATTGTGTTTATAGAAGCCATCAAGGAAACCTTGTCCACCTTCTCATTGGGGATTTAAATATTACCTCAAACCGCTCGGTGTTACGACGGTGACTTCAACGGTCTCGTCCGCGTCATTCCTTTTCTAGCCGCTAACATTGTTTTTTTTTTCGTAACACCTAAGTCAGTAGCGGCGTAGTTCCCTCCCTGCCTCCCTCCATCGTGAGTCGCTGGTCACTTCTAAGAAGGCTTCAAGTATTTCGAAATTCTCGGTAGTGTTTATGGCCTTGAAGCCCGAGTTAAATAGCTGAGGGTCCAGCACGTCAAGGTGGGATTAACCGCCTTACAACAAAGCAGTACGTTTTAGAGCTGGTTCGTTCGCAGAATTTTTCTTACACCGTTTAGTCGCTTGTTTGGTGGTACCCTTTATTTTCCATTATGCGCTCACCCATATTATTGCCTTCTGAACCAGCCATGCCTGAAGCTCAGTCAGGAGACTATTACTATATTTATTTAACGAAAAGGACCCAGTAGGTATATTAATAGTACGGACAGTGTGGGATGGACAGCGCTGTGAGTATCCCCAAAAAAAAAAAAAAAAAATCGGTCACTAATTCCAGAAGCAAGTTCGTAGACGTGTCTACCAGTTTAATGGCATACTTTGTAAATGTCCTATTTCCACGTGCTATTGCGTGTTCCTACTACCGATGAATATTAGCCTAAATTAATACTATGTCCCACTCTGATCCTGTCACTATAAGCGATTCACGTATTAGGTACAGTGACTGTTTGAACATGACAGCACGCTGTTTTTGTCGCGCCATGAAAGGTTTACGCTTAAAAGCTCGGATCATGTAATATTGTATTTATGAGAATGTCGCTACATAACATAGATATAAATTGATCGATATAAGAATTGACACATTGAAAAACCGATCTAGTCTAACGAGTCTAGCCTTGGCCAAAAATTTTTGTTCGGGCCGTTCACGGCGTCGTTACATCCAGCATGTCTGATCAATTGTTAGCATCTAACTTTGCGGTATCGTTTGTACTGAACACGTTATTCTCAAGCTTTATTTGGCCTTTTTTTCGCTTCGGTGCTACAGCTTGCTCCCTACAGTAACGCTACCAGTAGCAGCCCTGGAGCTCACTAGGCCTACCGAGCTTTTAAAGTCCCCACGTCGTCAAATGTTGCTTCTTTGTATTTCGACGCGGTATTGATCAGCTCATTTTAATAACGTATCACGTTGGAATACATATCAGTACGACTGGGGCCGCCACATACCTCCCATATTGTAAATAGATCATCGATGTCGCCAGGGTAGAGATCGAAGCCCTTGTAGCTGGAGCAATCGGGGCAACGTTTTCAATACTCTAACGTGGAGATCGTTCGAATTAGGTTTTTGTTATTGTTGATTATATCGACAAGGGTGTGCTCGCCCTCGATTCGATTAAATCAAGCAGGTCGACCCAGCGTTTCTGTCAGACTACGACCACCATTCGCTGTGAGATTTCTGAACTTTATTTATTGCTAACGCTTCTATGGGTTTTGACTACATTGTCGACTGTGATTTGAATAATAATCGTAGAAACGTCGAACTCTATATATAAAGAAACTATACGTTTCTAACAGAGACCAATAGTTAGTGGGCGGCGAGGAACGGTCCGTCCTAACGAGACAGAGTCAACATGACAAATTCGAGTTGATCATTTGCTAATTAAATTTCCAGCTATTCATATCACTGTCGATTCTTCAAGCGGGGCAACAGTTATTTTTCATTGATGCCAAGTTTCGATTAATAAGTGCAGCTTCAGATTGGTGGGATCATATGGACACTGGGAACGTACTTTTGGTCCGACAGGGCACTGCTGTCCCTAACAGATATTCCAAGCGTGCGATACGAAGCTCGCCAAGTGATCTTGTCCCTTCCAACATAAAGGGGCGCGGTCAGTATAAAACGAGAACCAAACGTACCGTAATGGTACAGTGGTAACGTGTTTGCATTAAGCTCAAAGCCACGCGTGGTAACTTAACGGGTGTTGGCACGTTAGTTTATTTCGTGCTGCCAGCTAATTGTCTGACGTAAAACTTTAAACTTTTATCAAATACTAAAAACCCTGCAAACATAATAAATAACAAACAGCACACAACACAAAAATAGTGGTCGGATTATGTTTCTCTAACTAAAAATGTACGATTATGCTATTAATTTATTATATAGTTGATGCTTCATTTAGTGCACACTTAACGGGCCCTGTTTTTTTTTTTAAACAGATTTGATCCTAGGTTATTTTTGTTCTTCGTTTTGGAAAAAAAGTCGTTCCTGTTTAGTTCGTAGTCGTAGAATTAGCAATTTAATTGCAGCTTTCAATTGCAGTACCTAAAGGTGTTGAAGAGTCCTGAATTTATGTCGTATGTTGTGTTCATCGCTGCCCCACCAATACCAGAACTCAGAGGGCTCCATGAGGGCGGAAGATATGGAAGTAAATATGGCAAGCTTGACCTTAATCTCACCGTGAGTATTGATAGCTTATATATATATTTGAAATTGGGACCACAGCGTACAATGAAAAGTTAGTTCTATGTATTGTAAACAATGCTCTGATACAGATAAACTTTTGGTACAATAAAATCTGTTACTTTCGACCGTACTTTCTTCAGTCGGCAGTTTAGGTTTGGCATATTAGTTCGTCTAGCTAATATGTAGGCTTATGTGAAACTGATACTTTTTCTTGGCATAAAAGTCTACCTTACCTTAGAAAAATGTCCATTTTACTTTTCATTATAGTTTGATCGGGCCATGAGTCGTCAAAGTCGCAGGGCTCTCACCCTCCAAAGCTTGGCTTCTCTCCAAGAAGTAAGTCATCTGAATGCATCGCCAGTAGCGCTGGGATGGCTCACCGTAAAACTGCACCCAGCATTTTCAACCCAAATCGTTCTATGGTCATCATTCTGTAAATCAGCAGAATGATATTGTAATCAAGCAATAACCAATGGGCATCATCAGGTAAAACGGATAAGAGAAAGACTTCAGCGTAAGGATATCAAAGGGCGCGTCAAAAAGTTCCCGTTTTACAAAACAGTGTGATCTGTATTATGACGCATGTGTAGGCAAGAGCAGTATTAATAGAATTAAAAAAAAATACTAATCTCGTGTACATACTAGATCTGCATTCTGGAACCATCGTACACCAGGATTTTTTATATTTCTAGTGGGTAGTGTTGAGGAAACGTCGGATCGGGTAAACAAATCAAGTGTTCTCTTAGGCAGGTAGGTTCTCCTAAAGGGATCGCTCTGTCTCGAACAGCTTGACAGTATCGAACCTCGAACGGTATCTAGAAGGCTATAGATGACCGGAAGTCCCGTGGGTTTTAGCAGCAAGACGGCAATTACTTTACGGAACTTTAAAGGTTTGGGATAGTAAGCTTTCGTGTTAAAGACCCTTCGCGAGAATGAGTATGCCCGTTTAATGTTTTCGAAGGCTTCTTTTACTGTTGCCTAAGTGATCGAGACGAATCGACGTTGCTTAATATGCATCGGTTTTTTCAGTGCAAAAAGCTGGCTCTATTTAAAACTGAAAAAAGAAGTTATTAACGGGTCTGTAACTGGCATCACTGTGACAAAAGATTATTACGGGACATAGTCTTTCTAGATATATTTAATCAAAGATCTAAGAAAAGCCGAAGCTAATTACACCGAACTCTGACGAAACAAAGCGGAATTCGCAGTTGGCTTCTACGTAAGTAATATCACGTACGGGCGCCCGTAAGTTTCCAGATATTAGAAATAAGCACTACTTAATTTTAAATAGGCATTCCCTGAATTTGTAAACTTTTGCTGCAAAATACATAGCAATATTCAAGCTTACAAGCGCGTGCCTTCCCTGCGTATAATCTCCTCTCATACTACCCTGATCAGCGTAGGCGGAGAAATTTGTGCTACGATACGTATTCGCTCTTAGATACCAGCTTGCAGAATGCCAGTTAGATATGTATATCCACTCTGCCCGCCGTCCCGCGTTCCATGGCTGATTTTCGCAGCAACAGCGGCAGCCATAAAATGATTAATGTCTAGTTTTTGTCCGTCTCCATTCGCACACGGTGACACCAAATAGGGAAAGAGATTGCTTAGAAAGAACAACGCGCCTTCTTGGTTATGGAAATAGCTTTAGGTCCATTCCTAACCACCCATTATTCCCACCTCTCTCAATCTGTATGGGCAGCTACACCGAGCGAACACTTGGAGTGGAGGTCAGGGCGGGTCCAGTGAGGCTGCTTATCTTCCCGACATGTTAGTAGGCTTGCAAAGGAACTGACTCAATGTTGATCTTTGATTTGCTTTGCCTTCTCTCGCTAGCCTCTAGCCGTCTCTTACGTACGCTTATTCTGCCAGCCGTGACCTAGTGTATTCTCGTTTTTTTCACTTCTTCTGGCTCCCGACTGTCCTTCGCGGCTTCATAAACGCTGCAACGAGTCGAGCCTGCGCACCAGCGAACGAACGGCACTTCTACATTTGGCCCTGTCAATTTCTTCTTCCCCTTCATATTTCTCCTCTTTCGAACCAAATTTATCTAGGGTGACCTGGAGTCGCGACGATTTGACAATAGGGAGATGCCACTTTTTCGTCCTTGTCATCGTGCTTCTTGTCGCTGCTTAACGAGAATGGCTTTTCGAGTCGGCGCTGATGCCGCTTCTAGTTGTCTTACTTGTCGGCCTACCTTTTATTCCGCGCACGTTCCCTAAGGCCAGGATATCCCGCGGGACAGTACTGCTGGTTAAGGGGTTAGCATCAGTAGCGCTGCGCGGGGCGAAAACCGACGATATTCGGCCCTGGATTCGCGTCCTGTGTGAGGAGGGCTGCCGGCGAGGGGCATAGTGTTTCGTTGTTTGGGGGACAAAATTAGCCTTACTGCCCAATTGAGTGAAAGTTATATTACACCTCCGCACTTACCAGTCGTAGACTACTGGTTAGGACTTACTGCTTCTGCCGCAGCTGTTCTGTCAGGCGTTCGACTTCACTTCCTCTTAGAGGCTATTTCCAGAAAAGTCCGTCTTAACTCTCGAGTGGGACCGTGACAATCCCTTACGTAGTGTCGCCCAAGAGCTTTGCTATCTCCTCATCAACGGAAACAACCCGCAAACGAAGAAACTTTGTAGCAATAGACGTGCCGTACAGGCCTATCGATAATATAAAAAAGCACTAATAAAAATTTCAATCAGACTATAAAAAGACATTTTGCTAGAAATGGACCATAGTTATTCAAAAAACAGAGACTTAAATATCGAAATTCGAATGGGAAACTATCCCCCAAATCTACGGAGCTACCGATCGGACCTCCCCACAAACTCAGCGAATAATGGTAACGGTGCAACACGGTGATAGCTACCTAATCCTGCACCTATCGTTCAGCTGAGGATATTTACTACCTGACGATTAAGTTACTCGTCTAAGCTTTGTTATTCCAATCATATGTCCTACCAAATCATATGGCTCCATAATTTTTGTCTGCTCGTATATATATAATGAATGCATAGTACACCAGATACCCTACATTTGCGTCTCCTTATTCAAGTTATTTACATATACATATGCTTGTTTTCGCCATTAGCAGTAGTTCCTACAAAAATAAACATAACCATTTAAATCAGAAAGCTATAAAGTTCATGTTGGGTCTGCTGCGTCGTCATTAGAAATTTTAAGCGAACGTGCAAATGGCACACTGCCTATCTTCCTTTGACTCACCTGTTCATGCCAAGCTTTCACTAAATTGGTTGACAGTTGTTCATGAAACCCTTTTCTAGCAGGTTCCACATCGTGCTCTTTGGTTCAATACTTCCAATCTATTTGCCCGTTTTGTTCAGCTGTAATCACCTAAATTGCACTTATTCAACTTGATAGAAACACCAGCGACCGCCATCTTGCGAAGCAAGGAGAGAAGATGAGGGGCGGACGAAGCTTTTGGGTGGGGGCGCTAATAAAGTCAAGGTGTCACAAGGTGGGGGATGGCACAGTTACGCCGTCGAAAAGAGCGGAGTCAAGAAAGCCTCTAAGGGAAAGTGAATAACAAAGAGAAAACCCGATCATTTGACTGGCGTTTAAATGGTGCGAAGGCTCCCCACCGGCCAAGTTGACTTATATCATCGAGTCGGAAAGCTGCGCCAGTCAACGAACACCACCTACATTGAAGGTAGAATGAGACTGAAGAACGGATGCACTCAGAACCCCACTGTAACTCATTGGCTCGCATCCCTTTGAAAACCCAAAAAAGCAGCCACCCTGTTCTCCCATCGGAACTACATACCCCTAACAGAGATGAACAGACGGCCACAATTAGATTGATTGTTTTAAACATACCGCTTGCAGCCAGCCAGCCAGCCAGTCAGCCATGTTTCGCGCGTCTTCTGCCTGTCTGTCATAGCGAGCGAGCACGACCTAAGGGGAAGTTAAGTTGAGGACGAGGGAAAAGACCCACAAGTCGAGTCCGAGGGGTTCGCGATCAAACGAACAACGTTGACTGTTGTGGCCCGGGACCCGGGTGAATTCGAAATAGCAGCCGCCTTTCTGATGTAATGCTCGCTCATTGCTTGCCGCCGCCTGCGGAGGGCGGTGATATAACCATAGCGTCAAAGGCGCCGACAAACCCGAGCCCTTCATACGAGGCAGTGCTCAATTGATAAATGCGGAGACAAGCGTTGATAGGTTACTGTTTCGGAACAGTAATGCCGACCCGAAATGGGAGTGGGAGTATATGTTGTCTGGATTGTGTTGTTGTAGATCCAGCTGTTGAGACACCAACGGTTGGGGCCTTTGCCTGCTTTTTCATTGCTGGTGACGTTACTGATATCAATGGTGCATGTTTCGGCGTTCTTGCCCAAAACATTTTCAAACTACATACGGTGCATTTGTATATGTGTGCAGCTAGAACTGCGGTTTTTAAGATTCTACATGAGTCTATCATATCCGAGAATTATCTGTGCTGTCAAGTAGCGCTACTTTGCTTGTGTTATCGTTTTCTTAAACATCATGGGTAGTTTGGTGGTACTTCTGGCATTTCGATCCCCTGATCTAAATTTAATTGCTTTGTCTTTTACTGCATGACCAGATTATATCGTGAATCACATTTTCCTGTTTGTTTTAGGATGAAGACCTCAAACGCACGATCGATGAAAGCGCGCGTCTTGAGCGGCAGTTCGCCGCGTACTTTGACTCCACCATAGTTAATCACGCCTTCGACAAGACCTACGAACAGCTGAAGGAACTTATCGAACGCACTAAGACCGAACAACAGTGGGTCCCCGTATCCTGGGTGTTTTAGTCTAACTCAACTGTGTACTTCTAAAAAATAGCTGGAGTCGATAGCATTCGCGTCAGATCTGTTCTACTGCGAGGTCTAGAGACATCAATAGATCCTCAAAATAGCCAATTCATACAAACACCGTCTAGAAGCTTGACACAGGCGCGGATCACTCCTTGTAGCAATGTAATTACAGCAGACGTACACACCGGCATTAATACACATATACATACAAACACTGAACTCGCCTAGGGTACAGGAGCTTGGCTACCCTAACGAATCAGTGGGAAGTCAAAACAGAATATGGAACTTCTGAAAAAGTGGACTCGACAAAGAAGTATCGAGAACATTACATTGTCAGGACAGCCGCTATGGAGGGTATAGACGTCCTGCGGACGGACAAATGGTCTCAACGAGAAGGCGATAAGAGGTCTCCACTCAACGACTAATTCATTATTGCGCTACAAATAGATATCAGTACGCAACCAACATTCTATTGAGTCTCAGACTTAGGCTTTTCAAAATCGGTGCATCAGGTTGTTAGTACCTACTATCTGATAAAGGAGAAGTTGGGAGTCGAAAGTAGTTATGTTTGCTATGAATATATGCTGAGAGAACGTATGCTGTGCCTTCGAATGAATTAGGCAGGAAATCCTAGGCAGACCGATAACTGCATGGTGCTAATTTTAACAGCGAACAGATGCGTCAACACACGGAACGCTACTGATGGTGTACGCATAGGGACGCAGACGATGATTTGGATAAGTACTGCCTGACGCTGGTGTTTTAAGCGCTCATAAAGGTTCAGCCTTCCATAAAACAGAAAGAACAGCCATTAACAAACCGGCAGCTATTGAGGGCAATATAAATGGTATATATCAAATAAAATTTGCTGACGAAGGTAAGAAGTGACGCGAGACGCTTAGAGGTTAGATGTACTACAATGAAATAGATGACGAACCTGAGGTGTCCTAGGCACAAACTTCATAACCGAATGCTGTACTTAATAACGGAAAATATAGAAAATATGCTAAAATGATTGTATATATACACATTTTAGTTGAGTATAATCTTTTGTCATACCATATCTCACTAACTATGGTCTTTCGCTAAACAGCAAAGAGTTAATGATAGATGTGTTAACGAGCTGTCTATTTATATATTCATTATCATAACATGTGAGTGCGGAAAATGAGGAGTAGTAGAAATTATATGTCGTAGGATCCAAAAAAACGTTTTATCGAATATGAAAACCTAACAGCGAACCTTCTTCTGCTATTAGCGAATTTTTATCTAGAAATTTTTTAAATTACTCCTATGATCTTTCGCTGGGAGCAGTCGATCCTCCGTTTTTATGGATCCATCGAGATTGAGTTTTTTGAAAATGTTGTACTGCACGCAAAAATGAAAAACTGAGCTTCATAATGAATTTATTTTATTATTAAATGAAAATTCATTAACAGCACAATGTCGTCCTACCTTCAAAGTAATATAATGATATAGGAATCAAGCATACTGCCTTATTTTACAGATGAATATATACAAATAAATAACACAAGAGAGTCGTACGAAAACGATACGAGCTATGTTTGATACGTAGATTAATATATGTGATAGTAACAGGCTTAGTAGCTACATCGAGTAGAGATAACTTCAATTACGTCATAAAAATAACTATGCTATCATTCTACCATACTAGTGTATCTTCGGCATTTACGTCAGAGAACCATTAGGTGCTTTCAATCTGATTGTAACACAAGTCAGAAAATGTTATAAAAAAACATCTGTTAGACCAACCTTGCTCTTTAAAATGGTGAGTCCCAGTTTTTTAAAGAGCAAGGTTGGTCTTCTACAAAGATTACTAATTCACTCGAATTTCGCACAATGTCTATGGAACGCTCAATTTCAGGAGAATCCTGCACTGTCTTCAAGGTCTCCAAGGAGCTAAATTCCAAGGCGCCTGGATGGAGACCTCGTGTTTTTTTTATGGATATTCAATTGTTATTATTCAGGTTTCACGTCACATTTGTTTAACTACTGTTTTTTTTTTTTAATATAAGCATGTAAGTTTCATAAGTTAAACGTCCAACATCAGCATTTGGCTTACATAAAACTCCCTTGCAGCTTCGTCAGGGCTGAGCAAAGGCGTAATGTTTGTTGTTTTACCTGCGCAGGTGTGACCGGTTCGGAACATAGTGCTTGATTCATCGTCGTACCTTGCGCATTAACATCACCTAATTTCTGATCTGGGTTACATGCGCATTGTGTTTACTTCGCTGTCGTTTCAAAATCGTAGGATAGAATGTGAAACTTAAAAAAGAGTAATTTTCTTTTCCTTCCAGAGGATTTAATGGACATCTAATGCCCAATTGCTGGTTATTGCTGGGCGACTACTTTTCGAGACGAGCTGACGGTGTGTGGTAAACAATCTTCAAACTGATCGACAAGGAACACCGAGATCATCAATTATCCATTATCGTAGCTCAGGCTCATTTTCAGGCCACAAGCAGCTCCCCAAGAGCTTTGCCATTGTATTTTCCCGTTCGACCTAAATTACTTATATTCTACACGATTCCTAATCTACTCCAAAAAACCGGTGGAGTTGCATGTGAGAATGAACATCGTGTCTTTAATGGTGATTTTTCAAACAGACGAACTTCTTGTGCGCCGGGTATGGTGTAGAGACAAACGAACTTTTCTTAATTGCGTCTTTACGTCATAATCACCGTATGGACTCCTGTATTAAATACATTAACGGCACACTTACTCGCTAAATGAAAGGTCCTACAAGGTGGCGCTAACTTCATGAGCTACGACTGACGCTAATCTAAATCACATCAAGTTCGGTAGCCTACTTTGCCCTTTATATAGAAATGGTATAGCAAAACGTCCCCGCGGCGGTAACGTGGGCGCCTAGTTACGAACAAGGAAGGCGATCTAACTTCGAAAACGGGCACGGACACAATACGTGCCGTTAAAAGCCAACTTTCTGAAGTTATGAAGTAGTGCTAAATTAAAACCTCTTAAACATTTGTTTAATAATGTCGCAAATGACGTATAGCCAAGGGCGCTAGAGGACAACAATGGCCATGGTTAAGATGCGACACGCGAACATTTCACATGCACTATCGCAAGCAGTCTTATATGGACCCCGTTGAACTTAATTCATTATTAAACGGCACCCGGCCTAATTTTCCGCATATCAATTTGCACTCTACTGGATGGATAACCTTGCCGAGCATTAATTAATTAAAATATGTTATATAGTTTTAACAGGGATTCCGGAAAGCCAGTCTGAGAAATAGCTAGCGTTTCTAAGGAAGGCAGCAGGCGCGCAAATTTCCCAATTATGGCACGGGAAGATGTCGCACGATGAGCGTCGAGTCGTACGGGCAGGAGCCTTGAAATTAAGCGGCGATGCTCCAGTCAGTAAGGTTACGAAATATTCATACACGCGTCAGGTGGTTCACCAGACATTGTTTTTTGATGTCTTTTGAACACGCGCTGAACTCAATGACACGATCCTGCAGCAGTACGCGCTTATTCAGAAGAAACGATTTCTATTGGATCGTATTGGCCCCTGTAAAGACAGGTTATCGTCATCTGCTCGGGCCCACTTATAACCGCGTGAGGTAACATTTTCCGTGGCAACCGTTCGAATAGACGAGTTCATTTTACGTCACGTCGCCTGGTTGCTTACAGCCGACTTCAATCGGTACTGAACTGTACATAAAATCTATAAGAAATCCCGAACACACGTTCATGCGGCCAGCCGTAGATACCCGCTGTTGTCTCCAAAATCCTGATCTATTGTTCAAGCCTCGAATAGTCAAGACATGGTAGACTTGAAAGCGACGTTGAACGGCTTTCCACAAAGACGAACGTTTTACTACAGACCGTGGCTTTTTAGTTTAGTCGACCATTTCGTCTATTCACGATTCGAATAGTCTTTGAGCTTGTACAGTTTGATCTCCTCTTGCTCCCCTCAATTGTAATGACGATGCACTAACGCCCGTACAACTGCCATTCATTTGATCTACACCTCGCCTTTATATCGAAGAAGCGACGAAAAGATATAGGACCTAATATACCACTGGAACTGAACATATGCCTCAATATATCGGCCCAATATATGACTGTGACAACAAGAAATAGCGAGGAGTTTCATATTGGACTTCGATGCCGCGATAATATGACATTGAATCAAGCGAAGTCGCCATGCTTCAAGTGCAACTCGCCACTATCTGTCGGAGTGATGGACATCGTTGATGACCGTATTGGCGAGCGATTTATTCGCCTCAAATACCCTGTGCTAAAAACAGTATTGTATTACCTCTTATATAACTTATAACTTCTTATAACTTGATCAAGTTGTGTTGTGGTAATGTGCAGTGATAAACATACTTGCTCAAATGATGGCGACGGGTATGCGAGAGTAATGTGATAAACCTCGAGACTATAGTGAGGACTGCACTTCTTATGCTTCGACTAAACATACTCTGTTTTTGCTAGACATCGCTGTATTGGCTTGCAAAGATTGTTGACAAACACTCAGATTAGGGTCTATATGTATTTAAATAGTTTGTTCGCCGCAAATACAAACGCCTGTAACTTAGTCGGGAAGTTCAAGCGTAAACTTCTCTGCCAAACCTTACGTAAAAGAGCTTCAGAAACATGCAGCAAATAGTACAGTATGTGTGCTCCTGTTCCCCGTTCCCCGCGTACTTCCAGCATTCCCCTGGGCAATCGTGGAAGGATGTCAAGTGCAGGACCAGACGCTAAGAGAAGAGAATAATATATCATAAAAGACGTGATATCGGGACGTTCGTCTTCGTCTCCCGACTCACGGTCACGAGGCGTTTGCCTTTCCATCGTTTTCTGGAGTTTGATCCGTTTTGCCCATGTACACACCCAGAGGAGCTTTGAACGAACCCTCTCCCTTACGCTACAGCACTCTGACTTGCATGGACTCTCCACAAGATCCTAGTTAAGCCGCATAGGACGGTGCACGACCAACAGGGTTGTTTACAATAGTTGCTGGTCCTTTCCATTCGTAAGTTTGGCCGCAAAAGGTACACAGACGCGGCCGAACTTAGTAGGTCCTCGAAACCATCTGCATTTTTGAGCTATGTATATTGTGCAATTTCTTTATTAGTTCCCTACAACTATGATTGACTTTAGCTTCTGCTAACAATTGCCAACTTCATGCAAATGGCAAAAATTACTTCTAGATGAAGTGGTTAAATCACAAAGCATGGAAGAATCAGGAAGGAAATACGTTATGCCTTGTTGATTTCGTGATACTTTCAGCCCAAGTATGAGGGACTATTCGGAAGATTTTGAGAACTCTGGGAATACATATCGTGTATTTCTGGCGAATCCGCAAAGTTCACAAGGAAGGTTATTGTGCCAGGACATGGTCCATTATCCCTACCCTCAGTGTGTTGTCACAGGATTTTCACTCGGTAAATGAGCGAGGCTTGTAGTGGAGGAATGAATACGTCACATCGTACAAGCTGACTCTGATGTAAATTTTGTTTGTTCGGGGTTCGGTGAACCGCCAACGAGTTTCAAGTTTTATCGCTTGTCTATTCTGATGACTTGGTAAATTAGATTGATCTCATTTTTCGGATTTAAGTCGGCCTACGAACGTTTCTGCTCCGTCAGCCGGTTCGATACTTGTGAACTGTGATACCAGGTCACTATTAGTATAGTCCTACCACCAATCAACGTCCGATAATCATCTGTGGATCGAGTCGGCTTTTGAAATGGAACATGAAGCCGATTATCGACCAGACAACGAGTCGTGATAGATATGTTATAGACGGTGTCTTTCTGTCGATACCTATTGTTAAAGTGTGCTTGAGAAAACAGCCGTCAAATCTGGCTGCGTTATACGCAGTAATACCATACGGCATTTTGATGCGATAGGGCAGAAATCAGTATTATAGATGCCTATCATGCCGCTCTATTAGTGAATTTATTTTGGTACTATTTGTTATCAAGCTAAACAAAATGATAATGTTTAGTGTTTTGCAAAGAAACGGTCTGCATTTGCTTTGATTAACACGTTGAACTTCCGTGTCATTTCGGCGTCCTCGATTATGCGTCCCATCCATGTACCATATGACCTGTACCCCTGTCAACGTCGATGCTTTGAGAGCATATCTAGTGACAAGAAAAGGTAGCTTTCATGCAAATTGGCTCATACTTTCTAACTTGTTCCGGTGTACGCCCGATAAGCCTTATGGTTATTAATTAGGCGTTATTAAAGTGCAGCCGTCTTTTTTATTTATTGATTTTTGGTTTGCTCTTTTATCATATATTTATTTCTATTCGTTCTCTGTCATAAAAATTATATATATATGTCTCACTATGATACCTGAAATGTCTCGTGCAGAGATAGCTCCCCACATAATGACGCTAGTACAGTAAAGTTAGCCTAGGAACAATCTAATTAGTGCATGATTTAACGGACCACTTATCATCATACGCTTTTACGTTCATTGTCGTTGCTGGTTCGTTTCGCGAAAAGCTAGAATGGAGATTGCACGACATATCAACAGTGTCTATTATGTAGAGGTCATTTTGTAATAAGCCTTAACAGAGCCCCAAAGCAAACAGTCAGTACCCAATGAAATGTGCATTAGAGGGGCATTGTCCTATTTACAGTCTTGTCTGTATAAAAGATAATACATTAAAGGCCACAACACTAACCAAGATGTACCTACGGTCCTGGTTACAAGTACATCCTGCAGACGCTCATTATAGAATCCGAATATTAATTATACTTGTCATTATTTCTTAAATTTAGCAAACTTCAGGGGGGTATGTGTGAAAAATGTTAAACACGAATATATAGGATGATTAGAAGACGTTGACTTGCGTATAGTTCAGAGCTACAGTGTAATGAGCAGCGAAGCTATGCGGCATTTGTAAGTAGTAAATGACTATTATGTAAATTGAGCTAAAAGTAATCAGTCTAAATTTATTTGATGAGCATCATTTGCTCAGGGAGGGGATAGGAGCTTGTCTCCTTGGGGGAACACCCCAAGTCCTCGTTCTTAAACCTTGCTTCGAATAACGTTGTGAGTTACTTCGAAACGTCGCATTGTTTCCAACGTTGAATACGGTTTTGTTGCTTAAGGCGTAACAGACGGCGCTATTTCTGTCTGAATTAGGCTTTTTTTTTTTTTATGAATTGAAAAGCGCACAAATGTAGACTGTTCGGATAGTTTAAACTGCATTACATACGAATATGCAGTAAAGCAGTTTCAATTTAATCTATAATAAATACAGAAGTTTTGTTGCAGTCAAATGAAGCTCTCGTTTATTTTTTAAGTAAAAGAAGTAAAAGTTCTCGCTTAAATAATTGCTTTTCTTTTCATGACCGCCACTGCTTATAAGTGCTTAGTAAAAGTTAGTTAAATGATGCATTGTTTCTCTTCAACGTTTATTTTCAATACGCCTCCTACACTTCCTGTATTCGAAATCGGTTCCCACTGTATCATCGTTGTGGGCAAGTGTTCCAGCGTTCATGGGTTTCGGCCCTTAAAGCAATAAGCAACTTTTCATTTAGTTGTCACAAATACATTTTGTGTCGCGGAACCTCTCGTTTCGTCCTAATCTGTTATGATTTAAACTTTTTTCTCCGTATATTTTTCACACACACACATACATATATATATACATATATACACATATATGGAAAATGTTGCACTAACCCCATCACGCCCCTGTTCCAAATGTCCGCGGTTTTTTGAGTGGGCAAACTTTGGTCTTACTCGTACTGCTGTTCGAACATATAAATGTACAGGTGCTTTTGACGAAGCCCGACATAAGCGTCACGTGCAACTATGCCTTCGCCAAGCTATACCTCTCACACTGTGTGTGTGTATTTCGCCGCGCTTTTATTTTGGCTTTATACTTCGTTTTCCCTGAAGACTTTGGGCGGGACAGGAAAGGAGAACATAGTAATTCATTGATGTATGCCTTTTTGTCGCCATTCGCTGCGTCATAAATCTTGCTTGTTCAATTACGCTAGCATGACACAAGACATTTAGGTGACTTCTGATTGGGTGCCGTTGCGTCTGCCATCGTCTCTGTCGCTGGCTTCCCCCAATCATTTTCAAGGCACACTTACAGCTGCCCCTCCTCATCTTTGCTGCTGTCCCCACTGCCGTTGCCGGTGCCATCAAGCAGAAAAGCCTCGTTCTTCGAGAGCTTTCGTCGGTGCATCGCGCGACTCTACCGTAACCAATCCTCTATAGCAGTTCGTTTCCTGAACTTCGTAAACCCCTCGTTAGCTTCTCACCCATATACCTAGGACAGCATTGGTTTGAGAACGTCCACGTGCTGTGCCCCCCGCCGTACCTACCATGTCGCGTCGGATCCCGCGAAGCTCTAATGCCAAAGCGACCGAGAAGTGTTCATTCTTTTTGCTCTCATTCGATATCCCTTCCTCTCGCCTAGCTCCCTTATTTAATTCTTCCGTTGCATTGTCTTTCTGTCATGTTGAACAATATTTCGCCACGGCAGTTTCACTTACTCCCCCTTTGTTTTCTATTCGACCCCTCGACGCCTGCTGCCGCAGCGTTGGTTCCCACTGTTAGTGGCTGCTGAGTGCGTACCGCGTACACATAAACCGGAACCGCTGGAATACTGCTCAGAACGTATTGAGCATGGACAAAGCAGCTGGTAGAGTGAGCTAGCAGCAATGGATGATATGGCGTTCTGAATGCAATACCATTTGCCGCAAGAACGGAACTTGGATAGTGTAGAGGGCAATTTTCGTCCGGTATAGAAAATTTTATCCGGATTTCACGGTACAGGTGACTAAGTTCGCTGAATTGCCGAGGCCAGGAGCTCGTCCCGACAGCTGGAGCCTATGAGTATTTACATTTTAGTGATGGTAATATACGGTTACACGGGGCTAAACAATTGGCACGTGGTCATGCACAATCAACTGACTGAGATATACTCGTTAAGGATGTGTATCAGTGATAGAGGGAGGAAAGCCGTACAATAACGATCGTAAATAACTTACTATGGCCCATCTTCAAGGGTGCGGCAACTCGCGCATATAATTCGGACGCCGGCCCTGACAATCGTTGTTAGAGTCAAAGTATTTTTGTCGTTACGCTATTAGTAAATACGATTAGAAAATGATAAGGTCATATTTTGAAATTTACTCAGAATTTATCTTTTTAAGCTATATTCGATTTAAACTAACTATATTGAAATCCTAAGTGGCTTTTCTCATTATATGTCAAAGGTCAACTACTATTATTTACCACTTACGCAGACCTTTTCATAATTACGTCGTTTATCGATCTTGTTTATTAATCACAAGTCAAGGTTGAGCTGACAGCTTGCTTTATGTCAACATACTGCCTTCTCAGACATGTACAACGATAGATAAAAGTTACCGAGGTCCTACGATAGATCCAGAGAATATTTTTCTAGAAGGCTATTGCTCAGGACTTATGATAAACAGATCCGTTCGGATAGAATAAATGAGATAATATTAGTGTAAATATAATAAATAAAGTCAACTTATTTTTTGTAGAATATCCCGTTTACGCTTAGCTAAGGGCATAAGTGCCTGAGCGGATTCTCGGATCACCGAACAAAAAATTCCATCCAATCTTATTAAATAACCCTGTAGCCATAAATATGAATTACCTAAATACAACGCACATGCTTAGTTAACTTAAATAACATTTCATTTATGTCAACTTGCTGTTGCCAGTCGTCATAACGACATTTATGTAGTGTTAAGCACAAATCCTAGATAATATTTTCTTGCCAGGACAACTTCTGCTCAATCTCGAAAGCGTATGTCATCGATACGAGTCTGTTTAGCCTTGCCTAGACTGCGCTGTCCCTTAATTATATCTCTATAATCTTTGCGGGAGGTTACAATGTCCTGACTACAACAATGCAGTCTATTACGCTAGTTCGTTAGAAGCGACGTCTAGCGAGTTTCTTAGTAAACATCCTTCGCTGTAGATGCTTTCTCCAATATGAATGTATCTATACGGTTCGCATCTAACAATCTGGTCACCTGGGAATATGCCTACTCGACATTCGCCTTTAAATCTCACAATTCCGTAATGAATCACAGCAATTTAAATTCGGCGACATTTTAGCAACACTCGAAAGAGTAGAAATAAACGGAACAAACCGACCGAACAGACGTGCGCAATGTCAGGCCTTTGTCCGTTCTTCCCATCTTGATCGTCCACAATCCAAGGTATCTATAATCCGGTAGTGAACTCAGAAGGCCCTGTAAAGCAACGCAGGTATTTAGGACGAAACACCCTTTGTAACGCGAGAGTCCAACGTTCGAATAAGTTTCATTCGCTATAGTCGGCTACAGGAGCGGGTATGCTCTGCCTGTGCGCGTCTTCGACTTCATTTGCTCATCCGCCAATTCACCATTCGTTTACAAGAAGGAGCAAATAGCCACACGAACAGACACACAGACAGAGATATTGTCGCCATAAGAGATAAACGTCTTCGTAGGCGGGCCGGACTTGGATTGGGTTGGTTTGAGCAGTTTTCGTCAACCAACGAACCAAAGCCACTATCTCTGGCTGTAAAACTCCCTGGGTAGAAGCTGCAAGTTTCTGCCTGTAGAAAGACCGTGTCGAGGAGAAGCTCAGCAGCAGCAGCAGCAAGACCATCCCGGCAACTGATTTCAAATTCAGGGATCAATCCTTAATATCCGCTTCTCCTTTTTCGGTCAAGCGCGCCTGGACCCTTCTGGTCCATCTGCTTCGACTGGAGGCCCTTCAGGGGTGCTGCGCTTGCCGCCATACGAATTGAGATCGTTTCATTCCAATGCCGCACGCCATCAACTGAACAGAACGTTCTAGCAAAGCCAGCATGGAAATCGGGCGAGGCGTGCCATCGGTCCATTGCTTCTCACTATTCGCTATTCGGAGTAGCAGGAACAGCGACGGCCACTTCAATTCGTTTGGCTAGTGCTCAAGCGCGGAGGAATAGCGATGGATAGAAAGGAAAGAGGGCAATCCTTTCGATGCCCATCGACGTCGACAGGGTCCTCTGAATCCCCTCGACTCGGAATCCCTACACGCTCACATCAGAATACACAGGCAGACGCAGTTCGTTCAGGAAATAACCGAAAACAGACAAAGAGAATGGACGAAGAAAGATGGAGTTTGTTGGAGGAGGCTGGGGTAGAATCCGGGGTTTTAAATGCAATCCGGAGCTGAGCTTGAGCAGAAATCTAGGGCCGAACGATACGAAGAGGAAGACCAGGCACAGAAAACCTTGTCTGTATACAGCAGAAGCCAAAGAATGTGTCACTGACAATTGACAATCATCTCGACATTGTACGGAAACGCTCGTAGAGTGTTCGTGGGGCTGACTGAGCTGACCCAGTGAGGCCCAAACTCCGGTCCCGTGCATAGCTGAGAGCGAGAGTCTAGTAGACAAGAATAATGGTGACAAACAAGGAGCAAAGCAAATCGGAAGGAAGACATAATTTCTGCTGTATACTTATTCCGATAGGTAATTGAGTAAGCGCCAGGAATGAAAGACAGAATACAATGGTAAAGAGAAAGGAGGATGGCGATACCAAATGCTGTAGAAGTGATTTAATAAGCATGATAGATATGGCTCGTTGTTTCAATTGAACATCTATAGATCTGTAGTCCTCGTGACCATGCAATTGTAACGCGTTTGCCGAGCAAACTTAAGGACGTGTGAGGTAGTTTAGGCTGGAAAGTGTGAGGTAGTTTAGGCTGGAAACTGGCTGTAACCGCACTGTTCTGTGTTAAAAAACGACTAGCCACCTGAAGCAATCTCAAAACATTTCTTTTTTTAATCTGAAATTTCTACACACGACATACATATACATAAATGAAACAATTACTAAACATGTTGTAAACAGAATAGATCTGTATAATGTCGATGAATTGAATATCTTTTAAAAAATGACTGGAAATATTTATTGTTAATTAAGATTGACACGTGAATTAGCGCGCGATCGTAATGCTGCAGACTTAGGCCAAAGGTATACTTACCGAGTAATATTTGCTGAACGTCTTTTCAATTTTTTGTTTAGGGAGTTTAGGGATCGGTTATAGACGCAAGTGTCGGTTAGACCGGTTAGAAGAAGTCGGTTAAGACCACTTAGAAATTCGTCACTTTTGTCTCAGCGTCGTGTTTACGTAGTCTTAGGTACCGGGCGTATCTCGAAACTCTGTCATGTCTAAAGACCGCTGTGGCCAGTTCCTTGAAAAGGCCTGTATGTACTAGAGGATTCTGTAGGCATTTCTGACAAATATGCCTCAAATAAGTGTTCGAAGTCGCTGGCTGTAACAGCCAAAACTTCAAATACTTGTAATATACCTGCACGTACTGGCCCAGTGTAGTTTACTACGATGAAGAACGACCGCCCGTAGCAATTGTAGATGGCAGTCTATCAATGGAGGGTTCAGATAAGCTGAACCGTAAGTTAGACTTGATTTGTTTCGTTTCAGAAATAGAGAGATTTCTAATAAAAACTGGCCAAATAAAGGTACATTTCCGTTTAATTACAGGCTGCTGTAATCGTTATGCTAAACAGATAAGGAACATGGGGTAGATGGCCTTATTGCATAGATTCGTTGTACGTAACGACGTACGTTTTTATTTAGAATCTGAGCGCTCAAGACTGAACCGTTGCTACATGAAACAATTCCTTGGCATAACATACAGTCATTATTATATATCGCAGTGAAATAACTTTTTTGTGGTACCCTCTTCGTTGCGAGAAAGCTAATTACTAACGAACGATCAAACTAACTGGTAACTCGGATTCCTACATCAGCAGAAGATATTTAAAGAAGCAACGTAAATATTTGTACTCATTAAAGTGTGCCGAAACGGGTTGCCGTCGATCGCGACGTCATTGAGCTGTCTCATCAGCCGGCGAGATTTAGGAGCTCAATCAGAAGGCCTGCCCGTGTTGTTTAGTGAGAATGCACAAAAATACTTAACACCATTGATGCACACGGGTATAATGATGCCAACCATGTTAACCGCCATGAGGAACGCGGTCAAATAAAACTATATAATCTTTATGTAGTGAACGCTGTTTGGTTCAACTGTTGCTCGAGTGAGCTTTCTTGCAGCTATTCACTTCTGCCTTGTTGTATTTAGGTACAGCCGTAATTGGGCGACATAATTTTTCTTTAGTATCTACACATACCGTAAGCAACAACTAAGCTCCCAGATGTGTTCGCTTGAAGACGCCAAACCCCCGCTCGAGAACAACTCTCAACGGTGCTACGTTTATGCCGTCTCCGAGCCAGCACAGGGACACAGGTCATCCACCTTTAGTTTCCCTTACTTTAGTTACAATAGTTTTACTTTTGGATGACAAATCCTCGAGTCTTTTGTGGAGTTCACGGCTGTTTGTACAAAAAACATCTTTAAAGAAACACAAACCGGTCCAACAAAAACCATCAAGTAAGAATAGCTTCGTTTTTGCCATCTCAGCCATTTCGAATCAAGCAGTTACTGCGAAGACCTAGGAGAAGTTATTTTAAAAAGTTGTGTGTTGCAGCTGGGATACTCTTGGACCAATCAAGCGGCAAGACAAATCCTTATTGGCAAGTAGACGGGGTGTTTTACCCGCAAAGGGGGTTCCATTTTTTCCTCAATGTTTTATTTCTCTTTCCAGAATGTTCGAAGCACGACAAAATGATAACGGATAATTATATAAGCACGCACGGATAGCAACCAACTGAATAAACGTCTAGTTGAAAAAGATTGTCGGGCGAAGCATAAGAAAATACTGCAATGCCAGCTTTTTTCGGCCTTCTGCTGGCGAAAATAACTTTCAATAACTATATTTAAAGGTTCTCTTACATACCTATTGTCTGATTGGTTGTTGATTTCAAAATAATGAACTCTATTTAACTTGTTTAGTTGTTATTGGAATGCAGAAACCCAAACGACGTATACGAGTGTTGCCTTTATAGTTCCCAGTCGTTGAGCCATTTGATACAAGATTACTGAACGGCCTATGAAGCCAACGCTATGGCACCAATCATGCCAGCCGGGCTATGTAACCGTACCATATAATGGTTTCCTTGTTCGAAGGTCGAAAATAGTACTATATTAAAAAAATCCTCAAATAGGACTATCGTATCAATTTTACTATTGCTGCTAAAGCCATACAGCTGTACTCTGCAGCCCAGTGAACGTATCTCTCTCTATGTATCTCTGACGGCAAATACGCATAGGGATTAATAAAATACGTGACCGAAAAAACAACTAAAACTAACTAGAGCGTTTGTTAGTTTCAATAAACTTGGCCATTTTCACTGCAATGTATATAACCCGATTATCAACGAAAACACAGGTGTTGAAGCTGCGAACTAAAAGCACGCTATTGAGTTGTCCTTTCCTATCTGTTTACAAGTAGCTCCATTTTGCAGGTTATCGCATCATAGAGTTAGTCAGACAAAGTAACAGGGTAGCACAAAGCATTAATCTCAATCTCAAGATACGCATGTTTGTCATTCGCCTTTGATGTTCTACCTTTTCTTTATTGACATGTTGCGTATCTATGTTGAATTTTGCGAACTCCATTAGATAGAATATACTTGAAGGCCAGCATGAGGGTATTTACGCTTCCGTGGCAGCTTGAGGTACTGAGGCCTAAAGGTAGCCAGTTGGAAGTGAGCGGCATCTTTATCTAAAGTACCCCTGGGATTTCGTGATGATGTCAGCGTGCATTTCGTATTTAAGGTATTAGTTTGTCGCGCATATAAGCCAACGAGGTATGTAGCAATCTAATCCGATCTAACGGATATAGACTGCAGTACGATTTAAAGGTCTTTCTTTAATCTTTAGGCACTGCAGAACGTTGTCTTCCAAGCATTGTACACAGCTCATGAAGTTGTATACAACCGATTCTCATTAGAAAAAGGCAGCCTCTATACGCGCACACCTTCGCCGTGGATCAACTAGAGAATTAATCCTGCGTTCCGATGAAGTTTCATCATGGCTTTTGAAATATGTGGATATAACATTTGTATTGGGTTCTCTGCAAATATCAAAAGCCTCCTGAGGATTTAAAGACGAATTATAGTAGGTGGATTTGGACTGAGATAGATATGGGGCTTCACCAGAAGTGCACATTGCTTCTGCTGCATTATAGCGTCCTGGATCATACCTTCGATACGTATCGGTGCCCATTAAATTCGACTGATACTGTGCTATTGTAGTTGATTGGTGATATCCTTCGAACTCCAACAGCAGCACTAACCAAAACCTCCTCTTCAAGTATCGTATATATTTAATTTCGTTGTTGTCAACCACGGGAAGCCGTTCCGAGCGAGCAGCATTTTCGAAATAGAAAAAAATTCACTATACGAAATTTGTTAAAGTCTGGAGCTTCTATTTTACCGATCGACATATTTGAATCCTCACAGACAACACGAAGTATTCGTCACGATGTCGACAAGTTCGGACCGTAAAAAGAAATCACCCACGAAAGGAATCGATGTAGAATTTCGACAATTTTTTTTTACTAACGTTTTTCTTCTTGTGTAACATCAGGCTAGTCACGATAAATTATTGGCTATTACGAAGCCTGACCTCATTAAGGGCTGGTCGGTTACAGTAGAATTGCGTTTCTATAGTATCTATATTAAACTGCGAACAGATGTCGCGGAAACAGGAAAAAATGAATGAGATATGGCTTGACAGATAGCAAGGTACTACCTATTTGGCCGTCATAGGTGTATCAAAATACTGATTGCGTCCCGTAGCGATGTGCGGTTTGAAAAGAACAGGTACTATCATCAATCAAACCTCAGAAAAGACGGCTTCTAGCTCTGTGCGTATTGCATTAAATTGTTCCCTTTCTTGCCCAACTACATCATAAACCTATCTTGTTTTTGATACTAGAATGACTCTTGAGGGAGGATAGAGATTAGTCCTTCTTGTTAGCTTGGCTCAGTTTCAGCATCGCACGTTTGCCGTGCATTACTCACAGACTGTCATGTATGTTTTTAGTTCAGCAGTTGGTAGGCCGTAGACTGGTGTGAACTGTTAGTAAGGTGCCTTCAATGGAGTTTCCAACCTTTTGCCACTGCATGGACAATAGAAGTTTGGTGACCTAGCACCAGTCTGGTTAACTATGTAATATGTAAATGCCTGGTCGGGGCCAGAAATGCACAACGCCAAAAAGTCAGACACAATTCGATAGGGGTCAACAGGCAAAAAAAATATTAGTGACGAGCTGTGAAAGTAAAAAAAAAATGTATTATATAGCTACATAGAATATATATTTCAAGCCGATCGATATGTAGAATTTCTTGGTGTTTGTGGCTTTTCGACTTCGACATTTGAATTAGATGATCATCATAACTAGAAAAGACTAAATAGCCATGTTAAAGATACGAATTTGAATGTCTATTCCTCGTCTATATATATTAACTTATTAACTTAATTTCTGACATCGAAAAACTGTGCTCTAAGCAATACAGTATGACAATAGTATATGATATATTAACGTAGTAGACGATGTAACAATGATAATCCCAGAAACATCGATTCGCCTTTGTCTGTAAGTGCACGAAATCGTGTTCGTTCCAAACCGAGTGGTCTTCGATTAAGATCGATCTTTTTTTTACTAAAGTTTAAAAACAACTAAAAAGTACTATGTAACTGAAATTGAGATAAGTAAAAAACAACAATGTTTTTCATTCTAACGTTTAGTTTCACTAGTTCATCCACGGCAAAAACTTAGCTTAGGTAAGAATAGTTTAGGCTTACAGTTCCAATTTACCGACTAAGGATGAAGAAAAGGCACTCCACTTCTGACGAGAGTCTAGGTTTTTCCATTACACGTACATGTATGTATATTAAGTATGGTTGTTTTTCTTTGCAGTATGTTATATGACACAAATTAAATACACCAATTATTTCTAGTCATATTTTTGAATAAAATACACTATGTTACGTTATTTCTAGAATTTGGTTTTTCTGCAAACAGCATGATCCTTCCAATGATTTTGATCAATGCATCCATTCGTAGCCTGCCTCCTTTGATACATTGTATTACTACGGACATTACTATTATTCAAACACTTCATTTAAAAGTTAATTCTAATTTTAAGGAAATGTACGGCTTCCGTCTGACCGTACAGTTGTAGCTTCCTTTTTTGTCCCAACATGCTCAGTAATTTACCAGTTCTAATCCACACGAAGTCACTGATCCTTTGAGCGCGATAGGGGACACGTCGGTGTCTTTATAAACAAATAAATCCTCGTCAATAATGTACAGTTGCTTCATGACCGGCCTTAGCAGCATATCGTATTTGAAAGATATTTCGGCAAGAAAAATAAAGCTGTAGGCGTGTTCCACATAAGCAAAAAACATATGGGCGTAACACACGTCAGCATATGTGTGACTAGCGTTTAGACACGTGCGCTGAATAAGGACGACATCTCGTTGCGCTGACGAACCTTCGCACCAAACTGTCCCTTCTTAACTAGACTGGCAAGAAAGATGGCTTTCATGCCCAACTTCTAGCACTGGGCCGCCTTCAGCTCTGTTAGTCTCTAAAACCTCTGTTTACATACCGCGTTACCTTAAAACAAATTTGACTATGCCGAAACAAAAATGGGTATTTTGCTGCTGCAATAGAAGTGCGAATTTCCTTAACCTCTGTGCAGAGTACTTAACTTTGAAACGTTTTCCTTGATCACGACATTTATAATCATGATTACTATTAGTTTGTACCGCTAAGAACAGTGTAAGTATGCAAAAATAACGTTTAGAATCAGTAGCGGCATGTAGAAATTCGGGTCGGCGTAATTTTGTCCATCGGGACCCGAAGAATCTTCACGTGTGAACTCGTTGTCCCATTATGCGAAAAGTGAAGTGATATGTAGATTCAGACAAGCTTTTCTCAGCCATCAGTTCTAAGAAAGTGATGGGATATAGGGCAAGCTACTAGATTATCGCCCCTGTATTCAAACACTTTCAGATCGGCTGAGATACCCAAATTATATCGCCATCAAAAACTCTCTTGTATTACTTCACGTATTGGGAAAAGTCTTGGGATTTTTTGATGTATGCCAATTATATATTCTTTAAATCACCGTGTGAACGATACCAAATCCACCAGGACTCAATGGTGGTTTAATGCGACAGAAGCGGCAAGCGTCGTCGAATGAAGCTCTTCGTACATGCATAATTGCTCAGGTCGCACAGAGGTTTGTTTACTACCGACAGCAGGCAGACTCCGGTGGTGCAGCATAAGAAATCATGTTGAGTGCGATTCGTTTACGTATTGTGAAGCTGGACGATGTAAACACGAAATAATGAGAGACTTACTCCACCCCGTGATAGTTATTTGACTTCGTCACGAGAACAGTCAGCGTGCACTGACATCTATCTATTCGCGTACAAATTATCTAGCTATCTAAACGTGATCTAACTACTTGTTGCTATACCCATAGTATAGATGTGGACACACAGTACAGAGTACTCTTACATAAGCGTCTATAATGTTTCAAGATCGTGCACGAATCTTCCAGCCGCATCGGACGGACCGACAGATGCAACGACCCTCTGGTGATTATGCATGGTGATATGTGCACAGCATAACTACAGTAACGTTATATCAGCATTTATATAATCATTGTTATTATTTTAAGTTTAAGAAGCTAACCAGCGAAAAAATCTTTAAAGAACTTGCTAGCCTTTTTCTGTTGCTATAAGTACAGAATAGACTGTTTGCATTGATATACTCTAATAGATGTTTCAGAATATACCTTAGGTCAACTGCTCGCAATCTCAGAATTCTATTTAAAATGCGAAAAAACTGAATTTTATATAGGGAATTTTTAAAATGGATATGCGCAAAGGAAGTTTAATAGATCTGTAACTACGGATCCAAATGCAGGTTGTTTACACGAGACGGCGACGATGTGTAACAGCAGAGCTCTAGCCAATAGTCACAATATAGCCTTCAGCACATGATCTTCAATTAAGTTAGTAACGAACACGCTAACATGGGGGCTATATCATACAATACACAGAAAAGCCCGTTTGTATCGAAACGATAATCCTTAGTAGAATCCTCATTTTTTTTCTATTGCAAATTACAGAATGTAATGAATAGCTATCCTAGCGACTAGGACGAGTGTGCGCGTATCTTTCTGTCTGTATATAGATATCGCAAGGTTTTCTCAATTTGTCTAAAGTTCGTAGTAGTCGTCGTATTCGTGGAATCAAATCATAACTGTTAAGTTCAAACTCTGCTCTGCAGCACCAGCCCCCCTTGAATACCTAGTACTTCGGGCTTATTTCATTAGGTAATGCCAGCCATAATCGCGCACGGGCATACGTCTACCAAAAAAAACCGTCCCATTAAAGGTTAGCAGATTTTCAGCATATAAAGTATACTGACACCTAATGCTGAATGTGTTTAATGTAAACGCATATATATTTTACGGACAAGGAAATACATTATCCATGTTTGCACGGATCAGATAGAAGCGTTGCAAATGGACAGCTGATCTTCCCACATTAGCTCTGACACTTTACACTGTTAGGGTGGGTTTAACCACCATAATCTCTGCACATATTGGCTCAGTGCTATTCATTTGCCTGGTCGCTTTTTTTGACTGAGAAGTCAAACGTCCGAAGACAGATATCTTCATCCATACGCGGATTCTTGAGGCTAGATAATTATCGGAATTAAGTGAAGAGACACGTGCCGATGTGAGTGCAAGTGTCATCCACCAACCAACCAACCAACCAACTAACTACGCTTGCTGGACACGGAAGAACCAGCAAAACTATATGACGTTCGCCACAACGTGCCCAGACTCTCGTCAAGTAAAGTACTTACCCGGGGCCTCCCTATGCGCGTAAAATATCGAATGCTTTTTAGCCATTGACCATATAGAAAAAAATCCAGGAGGTCGAATGTCGAGTCAGACCGTCAACGGAGATAAGCTTCGTGAAGGTCGCTTGTCTTGTGCCACAAATGGGTTACTGGGTCATCTGCAAGACCGATCCACTGGCGGTGCCAGTGCTCTGATCAGCACCTGCGAACGGTCGAGGACATGAGAAATAGTGCGACATAGCGAACCCGCTTGCTCCTTTATTCGGAGCTCATATCCTGTTACGTAATGACGGCTTCCCTGCTCATTGACCGCTCGACCGTTTTAATTAAGGCCACCACTAGCATTCCTACTAGCGTCATCGTCATAGCCTTATGGAGAAAAGGCCATTGCTAATTGATACTATTGTTATCCGTTTATGCTATCTAGATGTACGCGCCTACGAAGGCCGCCGAGCTATCACGGCCTTTTGGAGTAGGTTAACAAACGGTAATCTCTTCGTGATAAAATAGTGGAGCCTAATTGTTTTGCGTAAAAAGGTGTTTCATGCGCAAAGAACACAATTTGTTCTGATTTCTACCACGTTATAGCGATATGACGAAAAATACTAATGGACGTTTGTGAGTAGTGCTTTATTCTATTCATTGGGAAGTTTGTGAAGACATTTTAGGCTATCATCTGTGGACAACCAAAGGAAATGTAAAATAAGACCATGACGAAAACACACATAGGTAATGAAGCAATTACTCGAATTAATTTCCTTATGTGAGACTCTTTATTTGCGCAGCCTTCCCTACGTGGTTTCCATGTCAGGAGGAAAATTGAAACGCAAAAGGTATCTCTATAATCTGCGTATGAATTGACTTTATGACGGATTTTCTTGACTTCAAAATAAGTGACTCTTGATGCGAACAGCTCGGTTTTATCACAGCGACGACATCAGGCGGCTGTCTGATTGTCTCGGCCGTTCCCCATCTTCAGGAAGCATCTAAGTTCTCAGAACACGATTAGGAAAATCGTATTCGTCAATGCTTCATAAAACAGTACACTGCCGTAATAAAATTTCTATATCAAGCAAGAAAAATAAAACGCAACTCGGCATGTATTGGCGTACACGTTGCGAATCATCCGTTGTGAACTCTTAGCTTCTAGGGACAACTTTCTGTTGCTGTGGGCTTTTTTGCTCCCAACATTTTTCCTTGGTACATCTCACTATTTCGAATTATCGGCTTAATAATTAAGGGAGGATAACTTAAATTGATTATTTTCTATATCGATATTACTCAGAGTGTCTATATATCGTTACACCAGAACTCATTAAGTTAAACTGTCTGATAACCGAACTTATCGGTGTTTGCGTTGAAAGCTGGCATTATCAGCTAATGTAACGACAATAAGATATATACGTTTTTCGTAACAAAATTTCCTTGGTGTGTCGGCTGTCCTGGTCGATGAATTTACACTGCAAGCACTTCGAAATATAAATTTTATTTTGTTTTCTATTTTTATAGAAAAATCTGCAAAGCTGGGATCAGGTAACTGGTTGACTTTAGCTATAATCGTCTGCGACGTAATTATTCTGTTTATCAACAAATAAGTTGGCACGCCTTCTGTCTCCGGAACTAAATGAGCAGACGAAATAGCGCAAATGTTTCATACGACCGATGTCAAATAACTTCTTGATTCGAAAACAATTTATAAATCGATGTACTTTGAAAGTGGTAACATCAATCGGAAACAAAAAACATTTACCGCAAAACATTACCGCAAACGTGATGATCTTTGTGCTCGGCTCGCCCTTGTGTAGCAGCCGGAAAGCACCCGGTTCATTTTGTTCCTAAAAAATAAGCAGATCTCTTTTTTTTTTAAGGTGAAATTGTCTTCGAGCTATGATCGTTACGTTCATTTCACAGAATTTACGTATTCATTCCATAATAATATTATTCAAATAATAATAATAATGTATACATTACATACTTGAAGCTTGTGCTGCACTTAAACGCACTGAAGGGAGTTGCTAAAGGACCGCTATGTTTGCCACTATGGTATCGTGACATGCAGTTCAATGGGGAAACCTGGCAGGACTTACCTGAGAGAAAATCGATCTTTTTGTTTATGATGCATTTACAGACAAGATGTTAACTGACTATTCCTAGTTTACTAGATGAATCCAAGGGGGCAAACTGAAGTACATATTTGCTCGTTGGCTTAGTGTGTAGCGTTGTGTTCTTCGTACAGAATTTGCCTCATCCAGCAGCTCATGAAGTGACCGCTAATGTTAACTGCGACCATATCGATCGAAGTGGCTACAGTTACTAATTAATTAGCCCACTGCAAGATCTAGAGTACCAGCCGTTACGTGTCTGGGAAACCCGTAGGTACCAATCCGTTATCAGCTGCCCGAACCCTATAGAAAGGACTACAATTTGTAGTACCAGTTTTATTCGAGTAATAGCCATATTGACGGACATTACTTTATATGGAAAAGAAACAATGTACACAGTGGAGGCGCGTTTGTCTACGCGCATTCAGGTGACGTACCTAAGAAGATTTGGTGCTATTGTGTTGTGGCGTTAACAAATTAATTCCTTAGGTAGAAGTGCCACCTAGCTCTTCGAAGACACAATCCTCGACCGAAACGTTGAGGGCAGAATTTAATCTGCAGCAGTAAGACTTTTCTGTGCATTAACCCAAGTGCACGAATTGTTTCACAGTTGTTTCGGATGCAGCTTCTGAATAAAGCACCGTTTACTTTAATTCAGCGCCAGTATCGATCGAGCGTTAGCCTGTGTATAGGACATGTGATGGACATCATTATATATTTATATCAAAATCAATATACTGCTATTGTGTCAGGCCTAAACACTTGGTGGCTAGGGAAACTGGTTGAGATAATACATAAATAGCAATTGAAATAACTATACAGTCAGCTGGACTTGTATTTTAATAAGGGTAACCTTTGGACACGTTTTTCATTTATGTATCACTGCTGCCATCTATCTATGTTGTAGATTAGCAAATGTTTTTACGTACAATTACGTATTTATCATGAAGAGCAGATGCTCGTTAGTAATTCGTGTGTACTGGAACGTCTTCTTAAGGCTGTACTTTCTTTGAGGTCGTATGGGGAGATAGTAAATATCTAGCTTGGACACATCTGTACCAACGCACAGTTCGATAGTGAAATCTAGATTTAGAGCCTACCGAGGCAGAAGTACCTAGCATTACTAGTTTCGCTCATGACATCTTCGCAGATTTATATTTGTTGTCACCTTGTTGTTAGAAATCACCATTTTTTTAAATAGGAGACGTTATCTACCTAATCGTAATGCGTAGATCCAAATAAGTAATGTGATTTCCTTTTTTGTTAGTATAAGAGATGTTTCAGGTTGGGAAAGAAAGACCGGCAAGTTACCTTGAACGTTGAGTGGGGACACATTTGCGCACTCAACGTAGGAAACTGTATGGGTTGAAAATCGAAAGCAAATACGCCTCGTCTCCTGGAGGGAACTAGCGGCCCTCCGCAACACCCAACCCCGATGCTCGAACTAACGCTTAAGTATTTAAGCCATATATTGATGAAACGCTTTCGTGCAAATTTATAGATGAACGAACCTAACATTTATTGAATAGATACTAATCTAATGAGCTATTAAAGAGAGGTAACGACGCAAAATACGCCTTAGTTTTTAATAAATGTTACATAGAACGCTGCAGAAAAACAAGCCATTGCATAGAAGTTGAAAGGTACAACCAGATAACATAGGCCGCATAATAGAATGTAACAGGTGTAAATTATAGGACCACGGTGCTAAAAAGATGATGTGCTCCAACCCGTTAATAACGATCTGTCGTTCTTCATCTGATAAACAAAAAGCAAATCAGAAGAGTTTCTTTTTTATATTATCACGGAACGATACATGAGAGCAGCGAGACTGAATGGAAGTAGAAACGATTTTGAATTCTTCACAAATTTCGTTTAAATAGCGCGATATAATTAAACCTAAGTGCAAAGTACTTGATATCTTGGGCCTACTTTATAGCCATGCGAGTCCACGTTATTCAGGGAGCTAACGAGGTTAGCTTACAACTTCGAAAAAATTACATTAACAAAACTGAGAGTAAAAACCACTGAGTTTACTGTTGAAAAAGGTTGGTTAACAGTCGATAAAAAAGCAGATACACATAAGAGTGGCACCACAACATTCACAGCGGTGTAAATGGTGCTAGCAGATAGCCATGCCCTCTCTTGAAGGATATCTGCAGACAATAGATATGTTGTTAAACATTTACCCTTTCCCTCTACAAGGCAGCAGTCTTTATCAAATATTCTATTCCAAGGGTTAGATTGAGCACGCGTGTTGCTACTTGCCCCACAATGGCTTATACAACCATTCATGTAACTCATGCTGCCTAAATTCCACACGGCTGTCTAAGCTTCACACTGTAAAATACTGAATTTTTGAAAAATAAGAATTGTTTTCAAGGCACGATGTGACGGTCTCTCAAACGACTAAAAACTCATGCAGGATATAGATTTTTACAAATCGCAACTTATTCTGGCCTCTGAAGTAACCGAAGTAACACTTTGAGGTAACTGGTAATTGAAAGGAAATAACTAATCTAGGATAGAGGTCACACACGGACGCATGACATATTTAACCCAGGCCAATGAAACATCTGCTGCAAATCTCACAATGACTCCAGCACGATAGAGAAGGTAATAATAATAATAAACAAACGATCGAGGTGAATGAATAATTGAAGCCCAATAACAGAATCGCTATGGGCCAGTTGCTATGGGGTAACACAAAAACGTCATAAATTGACTTCAATAATGCACTTGATGATGTGTGTGATCCCTAGTTTACATTACGTGCGACAACGAAATGAGGAAGCTGACGAAGTCTGGGTGCTCATGAAGAAAACAATCAATGTACATGTGATGCTGTTCGCTAACATGTGAGGACAGCCACTTACACGCGATCAACACATAATTCAACTTCATTTGCTAACTGTTAGTTATACTATTGGAAAGAAAATCGGTTGCCACTTCGAAAGACTAAATTACCTGCCACAAATAATGTCCAAGCAAAATGCATTGACTGGGTCAAGAATCTCGTCTAGATATATGGTATTCACTCAGATATACGCTAACCAGATTTCGTTCCGTTGTTCTAATTCGATTACGTACTGATTACTTGATTACACTGTGTGAAATTCTTTCTTTTATCACGCTACTGTTACACGCGGGCGTTCGTTAACCTCATGAGAAGGTAGAAGCACAGCAAAGACTCCATTATACTAGGACTGCAAATACATTTTAGGTAATTTGTTTTCTAAGACGGTGCTGAATCTCATTAGTCGAAATAATTAGGTTCTGGATTCTTTTCCCATTTACCAGGCGGGTTCTGAATTCCCTAACGAGAGAATTGTAGCTCTGTCGGCCCAAAGCTATGGATCCATTTCCTTACAGCTTTTAAAACTTTACATCAAATTTTAAAAACCCTTTTTAGTTAAAAATCTAGAGACGAAGTTCTGAGATCCTTAAAGCGTGTCAGGCGGATAAGCCCTGTGAAGTAAATCATTACGAAGATAGTTTCTAGGGTTCTCAATAGTGCACGAAGGAAGTGTGCATTGGAAAGGACTAGCGTCTTTCGATTTCTCTTTGAATATGTGTCTTGTTCTCGCGCGCTAGAGGCAGTAACGACACCTCTTGTTTCCAGATGCGTAGAGCGATCTCAGGGTGATATGTATGTTAACATTCAGCGCGATACTCACCCGCAGTGAGTGTACAGAGGTCGCGTCTAGGTCAGACCGTGAATTCACTCGAGCATCTATAATCTGTTGTTTCTAATCTGGTTCAACTGTAGGGACTACATATTTATCAAAAAAAAAAAAGTCCAGTATACATTGATAAAATATCCATACGTAGCTACGCTCCCTCTGCACATAAATGTGTTTTTGCTTTTGCATTTACCTGACCACTAGACATTAAATTAACATTTACAAACACTAATAATTATATTAGCTCCTTCAAGTATGTTTAATATCACCTCAAGCCCTCTCAAGCACCAGTTTACGTACCCGTTACATATTTTCTCTTTTCCTGTCTCACGTATGCGATGTTTGTTTTTCATCGTCGCTGTTCACTTTGAAAACTGCCTACGTTAGCATTATTTTTTTTGCCTGTTTGGCCGTCCACTACAGTCCGCTAGCATCCGAAAGTGTGCCTAAATCCAACCAGCAAAGCCTCAGGCTTTCCAAACCGCTTGATCTCGTTCACTTTGATTCTACTATTTCTCCTTCGATACGCCTGCCTCTCTCTCGTATGCTAGACCGTTTTTGGCATACCCCTAGATTCGCCGCAGAGTCGAGGTTACTTAGGCAGCTCAACGGCGTCCCGACTCGTGGCGGCATCCCTTCACAAAGCACTCCGTTTTGCACCCTCTTTTCTTCGTGTACGCGATTCTTTCGCTGACTTTCCTTCTCCTACGGCTGTCATTGCTGTTCGTAGGTACGGCAATAACGATGTCGCCGTCTTCGGAAGCATGCCTCATGCCCACTCTTATGGCTTTTCTTTCGTTTTGACTCTTGGGTAGTGGGAGCAGTGGGAACCTTAGCTTCCCCTTACCGATCCAACCATAATATAACACTCTGGCCATCACTCGGTGCTAACATTTGTCAGCGTCTTTCTCAATAAAAGGCGATGCCAACACGGAGTGTTGGCCTGCAACAAACAAGTGTGCGTCGAGCAAGGGGGTTTACTGAAGTCTGCTTGACAAGCGGGAAATAGGCCCTGTGCAAAGGGAGGGGGAAGGAATAAGCTAAGCATTCCCGATCCCGTTTAGCCCTAACACAGTAACGTGGATACCTACAGTAACGCTCCTAACAGCTGAGAGGCGCAATCCGCTTGCAGAAGCCGACCCACTGAGGCTACCCAGTCAGTCAAAGGTAGAAACTGGGCTATCTCCGTTGTGGGTGATTGAGGATCCGAGATATAGTGCCTTCTATTTTTGTTTCGTGTTCTGAAAGTTCTCCCTCTGGCTCTTTTCTCGGATCAGGATCGGGAAAAACGTGGCAAGTGGCTGTAGTCGAAGCAAAGTAGTGGCCGTATAGTAGTACCACCCCACCAACCTTGACGATCCCTTCGGAGACAAACGCGCGAAAAACCAACGAATCGCTTCGTCTCTCTAATAACAGCCTCTATCACTTAAGAGGTCGGCGGAGCGGAGGCTGGAGCAGAGGGTATCTAGGACAACCGACGGAACGGTTGTCCCAGTGGCTACGAACGATCGTCCAAGGCATCGATTGGTCTAACTCGAGCCGTACCAGTAGAATTCGAAGGCTCTCGAGGGAATTGAAAGCGAAGTCCTGCGCAAAATACACTCGCGTGATGCAGTGCCGATTCGACTGCTGCGAGTGCTTTTGTTCGATACAGTCCGTTTGTTGATACCCTTGGGCCTATGAGCTGGGGCCAACTCATAGCAAACTGTGCGTGGTCGTGCAGTTATTATAGCTTGTACAAGAGAATGCGGTATACAGTCAGGCGGACGGTAGATGTTATACTTACGCACATACACATCGAATCAATGGGCGATGATACACAGGTGAAATGAACGGTGCGGTAATCCTAAGGAGGACCATATAAGATCGCTCTAAAGCTAAAAACTGCTCCGAACTAACCGTTAACGTTCTATAGTGCTACCAGCGTTGTAACAGGCTTATGGAAGAGTTCATCTCTAACTGCTTCATCCACTTGTCACCAAATATATTGTCGAAACGTACTTTGAATTGATTAATTAAAGAAAGAAAAGAAATGCAACGAACGTTATGATCGTTTCGAACCGGCATTATATCGGAATCGTTTAACAATATTATTATAATCTGTGCCATCTAAGTTATCTGCTCGTGGGAACGGCGTCACTGACGAGGGCCAACTTAACAAAGCCACTGCTTATCGGTTGTGTATCGGGCTTAATATAAATTATTTCGTCACAATTTTCTATCTGTCTATAGTGTGTTGATGTTATCTGTGTTAGTCGAATGCAAAAAGTAGCGAACTTGACAACAGGTTTAAGAAGCCGCGAAACGTTGTACTTATGTATGTTTATGCTTGAACTTTTATGCAGACTAGATTTAGAGAATGTCTTGTTTGGACGAAACGTTAACTAATTATGGTCACTGACTCGGACCATTGTTTGTGTAATCCATATATAAGTTACTCTATTGAATATATACAGTATTGAATATTAATCATCTCATCAAATCAGATTTATCTACGTAAAGGAGATGTCGGTAAAATTAGAGTAGGCGCACATTTGTTACGTTACGTGTTCATAAACCTCAACGTTAACTGAACCGGTAGCGAGGAATTCATTTTTTTTGAAGCAAATTCAGATACATTTAGATTTACTAGATTCGAATGTTTAAGATACTAGTTGATCAGAACGATTTAGTAGATTGTAGAGGAACAGTCGCAGACGTTTTTACTCTAGTGCTTAGTAGAGGTTCATGCAGTCACCATTGTTGCCCAGCTGAATAACAGTAAAAAATATATTTTTTTACGTTTCTGTAATAAATGTATTAGTAGCCTGTTTTGATGCACTTAGGCAGTACGGGCCGTTTTATTTTATTAGATCAAAACTACATATATAATCTCTGGATCGAATCCATTAATTAAATAAAAATAAAAAAATGCTATTAATCTTTACGGCTGGTGGTTATTGGTTCGTATATATAGGCTAACATGATGTTACATATAACCTCATGATGAGTATGAAGCCATTCTGTGATTCTACGAGTTTTGTTGAGTTTACAAAACTAACCTAAACGTTTTGCCAGACTTTTTAAAGCTGGTGCCCAGGAGGCAACAAGGCAGATGTTGTTTCAGCTTCACTTGCATTTGTATTATATCTATCTTGAGACTCAAGTAAACCTGGTTTCCTACTGAACTCATAATGTAAAGCGGGTGACGATATACCCGTTTGGCTGTGTTTACTCATTGCTCCTCATCGAACCTGCAGCAAATAAATTCCTAACAATCTCTGCGAGTTTTGCCCTTGGTTTCTAAGGTTGGTCTTAAAGGCTTCTGTTGCTAGGAGCTACACGCGACGACGTAGGTTCTTGGACAGCAATGCTAGGAGATACGCGAAGCGATTTCGGGTCGCTACGCGTAGTCCGAGTGCTTTTTTAGGAAGCGAAACTTTGTCGTGATTTTATTGTTCGAGATTCTTCACTACAAGGTCTCCCTAAATGATGCGAATCCCATATGTTGTAATCGAAGCTACTTTAAAGTTGAACGAACTGAGAGAGGTTCTGGGTCACAAGCAATGAAATGATTTGATCACCCATGCGGCTAAAACTGCTTTCCAGCATTTTCAGTGACCCGTGCAATGGAACTTCTGCCGTTCGCGAAGAAGAGCAATTCCAAATAAGGAAATCCGTTTACATAGGCAAGAGGCGACCTGGCGAGGTGCAAAGTGTCGGTGGCCCCTGGTCTGCCCTCTTTTCTAAACTCTATCGCCTCCACCTTGGTCAGGTTTATGGTTGGTCCTAAATCTATTACTGCCACTGGAAGCTGGGCTAGCGCTTGCTGCACTTGGAAGCTCTTTGACCCATATATCACTAAGTTATCAGCACGCAAGGTGACTTCGGCTGATTTCCTCGGTCTTCTTATTTGAACAACAAGGCCTTTCCGCAAGATGGAGAATAAGAGTAAACTAAAGTTGTCCTTCGGGCCATGCTAGTCGCCTGTGTGAAAGGCTGGAGTTCGGCCAATCCGTCGCCAAGAGTTATTTAGTTCTCCTGAGGAATCGCACCAAGAAGGTTCACCTCATTCATAAAACACTCATTTCAACTAGCGTGAACATAACCTTGTTCCTGGACGCCCAGTCGAGGACTGCCTTGAAGCCGACGTACACTGACTGCGTATACCAGGTTGTGCGGTGTGGTCAGTATTCTCATGGCGTCAGCCATTAAGATCCTGCACGACGTTTTTGGGAAGCGCCCTCTCCGGAATCCATGTTGTTCCGTTGAGGTACGCTTTCCAAGTAGCTATTCAGTCTTTTAGTCAGCAAGCCGGACAGCAAGTTATAGCAAATTTTTCATCATTATCTATACTAACTGCACGGAAGAGCCGCCCTTTTCTTTAGGGATCAGCACCAGAGAAGCAACTCTCCACTGGGCTGGGAGCCAGTTCAGCAGAACGACTGCGCATTTGGGATGCTCGTTGCAGACTTGGTCTGGATTTGTACTTTTCTGTTGCGTAGGCCTCCAAGATTCCGAATTAGCTCTCGCATTGTGAAAAATATATTTGTCGAAGGATATCGCTTTGCATAGGGATATCACCCTCTTACAATGGTAATGTTGCCTTTGTGACCTATACAGCTTTGGGGTCGTATTAAGAACGGACGTTAAAGGATAGATCTTGAGTTGCACCCTGATAAGCGAGAACATCTGGGTCCACCGGGCAAGGCTGCAAATATAGTTGAAACTCGGTTTACGCTTCCATGGGGGACAAAAGGGCTATACTGAAGGTTGCATAATTTCAACCAGATACTGCACACAAGTTTCGGTGTTCACTACATAAGGTACAAAGAGAACTTCATGGGCGCATTCGAGGATCTTGTCCATATCTAGGCATCACAAAGGAGCTCGGCGTTTCATAGCCCGCGTGGGTGCAATTTAGACTGTAAAATCCATCGCCATCGGTATGTGCTCGCGAATGCTTGCGTCCTCTAACAGAAAATTATTTTCTGAAATATTTTTATATAGAAACTTCATCCTATCTTTTGTTACGTTCGTCGCAGGTACATGAATAACGGATCTCCTGCGTGTCCTAGGAAAGTCGGTGTAAAAGTGGGATTGACTACCCAGCAACCGAAGTCCGCGAAGGGCCGTGAATCGCTTCGAATTTGGCTGGCCGAGGCGGACTTTAAAATTTTTAGCAGTGACTAAAGAAAAGGCAGAATGAAGAACGCTGACGAGTTTCTCTAGCGATACGTACATTATTTCCGGATCAGCCAGTTGAATATCGGCCTTATCTTAGCCACGTAAAACGAAGACGTTATTCTCCACTACGTACTGCATGAGGTCGCTTACCGTATGACTGTGAGAAATAGAGATGCTTTCATCAGAACGGTCTATTTCTTTGCCATTACTTTGGCACAGCATAAAGCCACTTACGAATGAATCATTGTTACCTAGAACGTCATTAACAAGTTGTTTATGAACGATCTCCAGGGCTGAAGGTGAATGGTCATCTACAAAGCAAGCATATGCTACTCGATAATTCCAATGCAGATAAGGCACAAACTAAAGTTAGTCTCACAGAACAATTATACAAACTCCCGTAGACAATTTCCCAGAATGTTTATCAGTGATTTGTAAAATGTTATATGTGAAAAAAATATGTATAAAAAATTAAATATAATAAGCCGACACTTTTTTTAATGAAATTGTGCTTCGTTGACGTTTAGAAGAAAGTGGCTTCTGTTTCTCACCACCATGGCCCTATTGTAAAATAGGCTTACCAAGCCCCTATTGTAACAGCACATTTACTGTGTTAGTCTCTATGTACGTCGGGCACCAGACGGGATTTACAAAATATTTTCGAGAAGAAACAGTTATAAAACAAGTTTATTCTCACATGAATGCTATTACAAAGCAAAGTTTGAGATAGCATTATACCTGGCAGAAATGGCAGATGTCTTCTCGATTTTCCATTGCGCTCACACAGCCCAAGATAACTGTTATGGCTTGAAAAGATCCGACTAAACTATTAGAAGGGTATTTTCTTCGTACCACTTTGGAACATTTAGATGTATATATGACGACGCGCACTCGCAGCAATTGCCAAAACAACGGTCCCTTCACTATTTGCCATTATTATAATACTACTTATGGTAAAATAATGTTACATAACCAGGTTATTACCGTTACTCCAACCACTTTACTCGGAAGCAAATACATTGTAAGTATACCGTACTCCGTCGCAGGAACCCGTTCCATCTAGTCCTTTCTTTAACCTGCAACTGCTCAATCGTCTTCTATTTCTTGAGGCGATTTCGTCAGCACCAGGCAAGCAGATGCTCCCCTCTCGACTCCGTTACTGACGCCTCCCGAGCCATTGGAGCTGAGAGTCACCTTGCTGATTCTTATTCGTTAGCTGTTACGCCGTCATCTCTAACGGTGAGAACCATACCCTTCTTGTGCCACCCATACTCTCTCCCTCGTTTTCGGCGTTTATAGCCTTTTTCGTCACTTTTCCGTTACCGCCGTAACCTTTTTTCGTTCCTGTTGTCCGTAAGTACCAGCAGAAGGGGCGCCGGCACTCACTAATGCTGGTGAAAATGGCAGCTGTCAACTTAGGACCGAACGCCAGAACCTGATCAAGACAGCTACGATGGTGGCAGAAGCGATGGTAGAAGTTCCAGCGGAATTGGAGAGTGAAAAACTGGAGAGCGTGAGGCACTAAGTCGCCTAAAAACACCCTTTTCTATTCCTGCCGATAGGCACTTTTTCTCTAGAATCCGGAAAGGGGCATTGCGTGTTCTTCTAGCACTTCAAGGCAGCAAGCCAGAGAAGCGCCCTGGGCCAAACAGCCGGTCGGATGGGGGGTATAATTGAGAACAGCAGATAAAGGAGTATTCACTGGGAACAACGAAAAAATAGAAAGTAAAGAGGAACGGTCGGAGGAAAGAGGAGACCGCGATAGAAAAAAGAAAACCTGAAAGTATTTGCCAAAGAGCCAGCAGTGTCGGTGAGGCGGGCATGTCAATAGCGTGGCTTGGCTATTGCATGGACGTTTACCACATCCTAATACACTTCGCACGTATCATGTCCCATGTTTGTAGTAAACGCATATAGCTATGCGCGTCCTAACGTTGAGTGCATGCGTATCTGTATTGGAAGTGTCTTATTTGTGTATGGATTTTATGCTGTAGCACTTTGACGCGGCTGCGATTAGTGACTGAGTGTAATCGTGCCCGCGTTTGCTTGTCTTCTGTCAGTTCAAAATAAAAAGACTAGACGCCGTATAGCCTTTTGATTTAGGCGAGATTGGATCGGCTCCTGGGACGGTAATGTGTAAGTTTTTGATAGGTACCTGCTATGAGTAGGGGTATCGATACTACTGAGCCAAAATAAAAAATACAACACCGCGAAAAGTTGAAAAGACGCTCACACATATTTACTGTGTATAGAACTATCTCGTCCTATAGGATTCTGGTATAATTTAAAGGTACTGACTTCTTTAGTTAATTGTGTACAGAGACATTTAGCGTACCCACTTTATTTAATAATCCGTAAGAAATAGAAGGTCGAAAAGATCGGCAAAGGTAAATTCGCGTTATTTCTGAATACATTCGCTCTTCGCCTATAGGCAAGTATTACGTTGTATACAAGCCGTTGGCTAACAAGTTTGTAAGCCAGGATCTACTTGCAATCGTACATAACTGCTTCATGCTAGCTGAGTTTAGAAAAATAGGAATCTATTTTGGTCGCGGCAATATATATCTATATTTAAAGTTATCGCGGAATTTGTGTAATATGTTGCAGGTAGGAAACCAATTTCACACTGGTTCTGAGATGGGGACGAGGGAGCCTGAAGGATAAATCTGAGCGGAACTAGTTGGGTTCTCTTAGAAGGTACTTTTTTCGGGCCAAGGTCTATTCTGCGCTCGGCTCCTTTGACGATTTTTGTGCACTCATCATTGTGCATGCGTGTGTGCATGGGTTCGGACATGGGTCTATGTCGAAAATGCCACTGTCGCATAGAGGTAAGTTAGCGCGCACCCTTCGGCAAGGGCTATACTTAGCTACACGTTCTACGCCACCGTTGAGGACACTTCTCTTTCTTGTGTTTCAATGGGAGGTGATTTAGATGCAATTTGGGGGACAACTTGAGGGCGTCTAGAATGGCGCTGCGCTTAACTCTACGAGTTCCCCTTGAGTCAAGGTTTAGAGCTACCGGTACGGATGGTGCTGGGCGACATACATAGCGCGGCAAGCGACATTAACTCATTCAAGGTGCCACCAGCTACTATGAAATTTACTAGGCACAAAAGCTATACTTAGCAAAGACGAAGCTTGGAAGTACCTTCATCACTGAGCCAAGTTCAATGGTAGGGAATGCTGAAACGACCTAAAACGCAGCGCTATCTGCCGCGTGTATGCATGAGCCTATATAGAAATGGAGAGCTGACTGTGGGAAGCGGCACAGGCGGAGTTCCGCCGCCGTCAAATGACATACACATGTGAACATATGCATACATGAGGGCCGAAGACAGGGGACGAGGGGTCGTAACGGTGGCAAATGATGAAAAATAGATGAACAGTTTAGGGAGAAACTGCGTCGGCTATAAGAGTAAAGGAAACAAGAGGAACCAGGTGTCAACAGCATGTTAAGTACTCGAGACTCACTAACGCCCCTCAAGGGAGATTATACATTGATAATGTAAAGGGGACCGTTGAATTGGCGTGTCCATGTATGCGTGTGTATATAGGCGATAGAAAATAGTTTTAGGGTCATGAATTTGTGAAACAGAATGAGAGAGATGAGCGGTTTCCCATTTATCGGTTGTAATTGTTAGTGGCGCGATGCCGGGAGCTTTGTTGATTTCGAAAACAATCTGATGCTGTAGATGTTTTTATTATTTTTGTTTTGTGTGTATGATGTTTTATGTAATGATTCTAGGTTTAAGATTGGGTAGTGTATAAAGCTGGAAATACAATGAAAGGGTGTTGGCGCACCAGAAATCCAGTGCTTAGAAGCAGCACGCTATTTACCGAAAAATGTAACGGACTTCGACGGAAGAATTTTTGCTGTGCATCTTTCTTATATTATTTTAAACTTAAGGTAACATATGATGCTCTTAACGTTCGTGGACAAATTGCAGTGGACTTTTTTGCAGTAGCCACGATACTGAACATATATTATGCAGTTTCCATCGAATGGGGAACATTTTTCGAAACATCATTACGGTAAATATCATTCTCTTGGACGCGTAGCAAGATTTAGCATAGCATAACTTCTATCCGTATACATCGTGTATATATATATATATATATATATATTCACGCTTCAATCGCAAATCAACTTAAGTGCAACGCGTTAGGTTCCCGTACGATGACTTCTGCTGCGGTCAGCTAGTCGCTCTCGCGTTATGCCATATATGTTTCAGTTGCAGCTGTGTTACGAAGCATGCAGCGAGATCTGCTGGGCAAAGACGAGCTCAATTAGGTATACGTGTCTCTTTATGGATTTATTCTCTCAGTAAGTTCTCAAAAAATCAGTTTAACTGGATAGGTCTGGTTTCCGCGAAGCACTAATCATAACAATGAGGACACAATAGAATACCAAGGCAATAAAACATCGAAACAAATAAAGAAAGACCATGGCCAGTTCTTTTTGAATATTTAGGGTGCATCGATTTTGTCATTTAAGCTATTGGAGATCGTTGCTAGATACAGGGACAGCCGCCTCGTCGGATTTAATCTTGAAACTACACCAACAAAAAATGACTGAATATATTTACTCAGATCTTATTACAAGCTTCGTGCGTTTAATATTTTACTTATAACATCAGTACGAAGCTTTTTTAGCTTATATAACATAGTACCCAGCTTTCAGCCATTTTTTCGCTTGCGTCTAGCTTTATCTCCAAGAGCGCGGCACGGATTCTCCTTAATTTTGCCCTTGGCTTGTCTACTCGAAGCGTCTACGACCCATAAATGGTATCTAAGAGAAACCCACATTAGACGTAATCCATAAATTCTAGAGCCTAGTATCATATAGGCTGAAAGCATCGTCGGCCTTTTCTTCGACAAAGCTGTTAACTCTGCCCATTAAGAAAACATGATTTTATGTTTTCCTATTCCCCGAACGGTTAATAAAAGGTTTGCAAAAGATATGAAACCAGCAAGATGGTTTATGCCTCCACATAACCAAGAACGTTGAAGCATCATTTCAGTATGCGGTCTCCAAACAGGTGACGTCGAATGGCCCCCTAGATCATGCGAAATAACCCCGCTTGACATCGTTTAATGGAGGCACCTAAAGAACAAGATGCACTACAACGATCCACGGACGACGGCCAAACTTAAGGAAACTGCCATGACAAAGATATCGTTAGATGTTTTCGAAAAAGCGGTCGAAAACTCGTTGAAACGAACGACTGCCATCAAGAATGCCAAGCGAGCCCGCCATTGCATTTAAGTCGAAGCCCACATCTGCAAAGTTTGCTTTATGTAAAAATACCCAATTATTTTTTCGACGCTGTCTTCAAGTTGTTTACTCTCTCAAGTTATAAAGTGTCAAAAATTGATTCGAAGATTAATATGCTAATGATTCCAGAAATAGTTGCACCTAGAGTTACGTATTCCTTCATGTCCCCCCGACAATATCGCGCGATGCTCGAAAGTTTCGAATTACTGCCACACAAAAAAATCCTAAAAGTGGCAGGATGTAGCAACTGGACGGAAGAATCCATGGAGCATTTGCGCGATAACTCAGTATAGTTAGTTAGCTGTCTTTCTTAGCCATAAATGACATGAACAGACGTACATTTGTTTGCGGCGTTATATTATGATGACGTTTTACCGAAGGCTGTAACAGTTTCGAGTAGTTTGGTCCGAAAAGGTTCGACAAACAGTAGATTGCGATGATCTTGATTATGAGTACTTACTGGTGAAGTGAATGAGTGCATGAGCTCGTAAAGGTTGTACTAAAAGACCTGACGAGCTCTTTCCCGTCTGACGCCACATACGCCGCCTAAGATAGCTATCAAGACGAATATAATCCTGACTCAGTGATTCGGTTACCTTAGCGGCAGGGTGATGATGAACAAGAAATGCAAAAATACAAGGCCGCCCGAATACGCCGACAGGTCAGCAAGTACGTAAAACGGTTGTGTATATATAATCTGCGGCAAAGCAATTATTAATTAAGGAATTAGGTCACCGTCTGCTGAATGGTTCTCGTTGATGTTTTTGGTGTACTTCACCTTGTAGTTGATCGAGTAGGGCGGTAACGAACGATTACCCAATATAGTAGTAGGTATATAGGAACAAAAATAGTCTGATAATAAACTCGTTATAATAAAATAAGTAAAAATCTGATGATATGACCAGGCGTTTCTGCTAGTGAACGCAAATAAATCTCGATTCGAAATTGTGCGTGCCTTATATTATCATATATGGCCATATTCGTCAACTTACTATACGGTAATGGTTGCCTCACACTTTCAATCATATGCTCGCTTAGGGGATATTTAAATGTGAACCGACATCGCCACGCCTCTTTGTTAGAGTTTATTTCTTTTGGAAGGTACAGTTTGTTGGATCTTGCCCTTTTGTCACTATGCCTGTTAATGTATTTGAAGTCCTAGCGAAAAACGCATCGTGCTCCTTGTGACGTGCTAATTACAAATTATGGCTAACGCTATGGGCATGTTTCGAGCAGGAATTCGTATTCTGTCTAAGATCTAATCGAGCTTATTTTAGCTGTCGAGCTAAAATTTATAGACATCTTGATCTCTCAATTGCTTGGTTACCCGCTGTAACGTTGTGCGCTTCCCCACGCGCCTAGGCCAGCATAGGCCGACAAAGAGCCATGACGTTCTACGGTAGAAACGGCATATACGCTCTCAAAGAGGCTGGTTGTTGCTCTACAAAAGCCTTGATCCAGAGGATTATTTGAGTTTGGTTTTTCCAGATACGAACTAAATGTGTCCGAGAGCTACTAGGCATATATATGTCCGTTTGCAGTAACCTTCATTTTCTCTCACAGGTGACTGGCCAAATTAGCGAGCAGAAGCGTCTGGTCCGCGTGGCTCTGTGCCTAATACTCTGATAAGGCAGCACAAAAATGACGGTAAGCTCCGGTACGAAAGCATGTTACGGCGCAGCAGCAATATGCCTTTGCTGTGGACTTTTGCTATCGGTAGCCACGACGGGCGTTCTTCTTCGAACGCTCCGAGACGATCCTAATGTACCCGTGCGTTAATTGCACGCGATCGTTAGTCATGAGCATGCCTGTATGCGGACTTGCAGCATGCTTAATCAGCAGTTAAATCGTTAGAACAGCGACCCATCTGAAAATGTCTATGACGAATGAAAAGATGTCGATGCAGCAAACAGACTGGCGCAGAAAAGTATATAGAAATTTTTTATATATACATTAGTTCAATATGCGTAAATAAAAGAGGCTAACTATAGAATCGTTTGAAAAAACGTGAACGAGTTCAAGTACAGCAAACTCGATTGGCTCAAAGGGCTGACGTAAATCTAGCGCAATAGAACAGACGAAAGCCACTACGAATCTTACTGTAGTCGTTACATATATTTACTATCAACGTCAAGGCCGTAACATCGCGACAATTCGGACAAGCAAGTAGAAATACCATTAACGAATGTGCTAGACGTTAATTATACAGTCAGTAATGGTATTTCTACTATATAAATATGTAATTTATCATCACCAGAACAAAGTCAAATAAATGATCAAATCGTCATAGAATTTTTTATAGAAACGGGTAGATCGTATCAATATCCATACGCGTGGCATAAAAGGCCCAGTACATTATTTAATATAATCAGATTGTGACGTATCGACAGCTGATGCATTACGGCTCATGGCGGTCATGGTAATCACGTTTAGTTTTGTCGTTCCGTCCGTTGGCATTGTCATGTGTGGATGCGCTCTTTTCAAGCGTTGCGTCTCCAAAGAAGCCGAAGTAGAGAACAAAGAAGCTCACGCTGATGTCGACTGAGGCCTAAGTGAAACTGACAAAAACATAAATGGACAAAGATCCCAAAAAAGACATATTTGCGTGCCTTCAATATTTGCCGAGACGCACTTCGCGAGCGCTCACTTGCCTCACGGCCTGTGTTGAGTAAGTACCACTCAGTTGAGTTAGTACGACCTTCTCATATTGACTTGTATGGAGATTTATGCCCACAACAAGAATCTGTTACATACAGCCCGAGTGTCTGTAAACGATCTGTGTGTGTAATTGCCACGAGCGTTTGTGCCGTCGCAGAAAAAAGCAGTTGCAAACGTATCATGAAGCTCCGCTTGGAAATCGTCGCCTTCATTTTCGCCCGGAGTTATCTACAAATACCATATACATTTTCGGCTGACGTCTGCCTTAATCCAACCTGGTATTATAATTAGATTTTATTTGTAAATTTTATGGGAGTTTATGTAGCAAATAACGGCATCTCCTATCATTGGCTGATCGGTTAATTGATTATCTTCGGAAGGCTTTTAGCTGGCCCAGGCCACGTAGCGTTCCTGTCGATCTAAATTTCCAATTGCCACCACTGAATATATGGAGATAAATCATCGGTTTAATTGTTTGTATCCCGTTTATAGTTTTGTCCATATATTTAGAAGCTGAGAACTAAAGAAAATGTTAACAAAGCGCCGCATTCTAACCATGACTGCTTTTTCAAAACTCATTATTATCGTGGCTTTCTCACTTCTCTTATGCTTTTAATAACAAGGGCGAAGTTCCAGTTGTTTTCCAGGATACCTTCAAGATAGCATCTTCATAGCCGGAAAGTGCTCGTATCTTGATATCACCAAACGGCGTAATTTTCCTAATGCACTATCACTTTTTTGCAAAAATAGCACAAAAAAACCCAAAAACAACTTCTTCTGTCTCAAGACTAGCTTTCTAACAGCATACTACATACCCAGTAGAACTATTTGCCCTTTATTCTATGACGGGATTAATACTATATAAAGTTCTGCGTGCGTCATAATATTCGTAACATTCTTTGAACCATTCATAGACAGCACGCAAACACGCTGAAGAACATATCAGTTGTTGTAACGTAATTGAAATAGTCCTCGAACAAGCCATTCGCCTTATCGAACATCTTTTGCCTTCTCATGTCGGTGCGGCTCCGGTAGTTTTTGCTGCCTTCCGACATATTTGATCTCTTCATTTCTTATCAAGATTTTCCAGCGTAAAATTGTGTGACACAAATATTAATTTATACTGCTCTTGTATATATATTAGATTGTCCAGAGGTCTTTTGCAGGTCGAAAATGTTGAATAACTTTGAAACAATATAGGAACAAAGTACTTCGGCGCACGCACAATTCACTGTTAACTCATTTGAGCTAGTACTTTGGAAGCTTTTGAGCAGTTGTGCATTACTGTTTTCCTCAAGTCCCGGAAACAAGTGAACGTCACACGGACTTAAATAGAGAAAGTATAAAAGCTAGAGTAACTGCTCTATTCGATCCAGACCACGATTGAAGCACGTCGATGAGCTTATGCGCTGTCGTTGTACAGTTTGGGAATTGAAGACATCTGACCCCCTTGACCGTGTTGTTTTAGCCCATATCTCAGTATGGGGCTCAGATGCTCCCGATATCCACTGTGAGAATTCGCTTACCTTACTGTGAAATCTCTTCAACATTGCCACCGGACCAGGTTTTCCCCCTGTTAAGTACAATTCTGTCGCCTCACCCGTCTCTGGTGGTACAAACCGTTTCGTGTTTTATTCTAGGCAGTTTTTTCGCTTGTAATATCCACGCAGGTTGCCCTAGAGACGTGTTTCCATGTTGAACTCTGTTCATAAAGAATCAATTTTTGCTTGTTTTATCTGCAATAAAATTTCATAATGCACGTTTCTAGGAATTTTTTTTTTAGGCAGACAGGAAGCCCATTGTCTGTGCTATATTTTACTCAATAGTTCCTGTAGCAGAGTGTTTTATTTTTTCGTTTGACGCCCGGAGATGTAGCCGACTCTCCTATAGTCTTCAACCTCCCAATTTTTGTTCTCAAAATGATTGTACTAGCAACAAACTTTTCTTCAAGATGTTTTTGGCTGAGGTTTTTATTAAGTTATCGATAAATTCCACTTACGATTAGGCCTGCAGGAAAGGGAAGCGTAATTAAAAAATGCGCTAAATTACCCTCCGATTTTCCCCTTCGAATGATACCCTGTCCGCTTATAGACGTTGATGTATAAAAACTTGGTGCAAATATTTATATCCTTCTAAATGTTGCGTAGTTTAAAAGATATTCGGGTGTTTTGACTCGCCAATTTCAGGTAAGATAATACTACTTACGGTAGGTTCTGTTTCGCTATACATTTTTCAATGAGCCGATCGTTCAGGGTGCCCTTCGTTTCAATCTTCAAAAAACCCGACACATATATGAAACAGCAGTGTAATATAAATTGCAACGTCAATATGGCCGACCTATCCTGATCAGCTATATTTTTCTAGAAGCAATCCATTGAGGCGTGCGAATTATAGCAAAGGGAACTTTTATCAAGCTATGCTACGTCAGGGGGGGGGGTCTTGTTGCAGTTAGTTACCATTAATGGAGCAGTACTAAAAGTCGTTTACTGTATTTGCTCAAAGCGACTCGTTGCGAATGCGGTATTGTAATGGATACAATAGCTAATGGCCAAATAGATCAACATACCTCTAGTCAAAACGTGGTGCTTCTTAAAGTCGATCGTAGAGACCCTCACCGCGTAAATCCCCGTCAGAAATCGTGATGCAATTGTATAGGTAACTTTTGCTCTCCGTCTACGATAATGTACCGAGAAAGCAAAACGGCTAAATAGTTCGTGCGTGGACATTAGTTAGTAACTGTTAGGCCGAACGCGTCTGCTAAGAGCCTGACACAGCACGTACTTCACCAGCAAGATAACAATGGACAACAACTCAGGGGCAGAAAATAGCTATAATGGGTTGAAAAGGCTTAAAATAATCCTTCTTGACTGGACGTAATGATTCTTAACGTCATATCACGTGTTGTTACGTTGACCTTGTAATTGGCAAAGCCAGACCAGCAGATAAGAGACTATGGTTTTTGTGCAAGTTCAGATTCTGCCTCGGGTACTGGATCTTATCTTTAACCGTCTTGAAAAAGCAACGAATCTAAAGACATATCGCCCGTTAACAACAAGAAGCTTTTTATTGCAACCCAATGTAAAAATACATCATATAAAGCTGGCTATTATTACTATGATTGATGTTTGCTAAGACAATCAATTTGAATGTAATCTTATACTCTATTAAGCCGGCAGTTGTGCAAGGCTTTGCCGCCTTTTGACTACAAGTATTTTTTTGTGGGTATATGTATACTACCCTGCACGACATTAACAGGACCACAAAAAAAGAACTCTATTGAAAATGCATTGCTACAGGCCGCCATACTATCGATAGAGCTTGCGTTCGAGCACTATATATAATAATATGACTTTATGTAGCTGTTATTGTATTTGTGCTTTATTATTTCCGGCAGGAGATGAGAAAGCGGCTGCTGATGAACAAACGTGCTACGAGCGATTAGGGCAAAAGCTATTACATATGAGCGTCCACAATGTTTGAGGCCGTATCCTGTATCTGTCTATGATTGGCTCAATAAACTCTCTAAGTTTAGGTTTAGAGCTGAAAGGGAAAGTTTTGGCTGGTTCGTACGCGCCTCGTTGTGTGGGCCACCGAAAACTTACATACGGGTAACTAAGACGTCTGCAAACAGTCGATGTCGCGTACCGATCATGGCGGCGATAGGAGTCGAGCGTTATGAATCGATTGATGCATCGAGCTCCGCCTTCATCAGCTAACAGATATAAGTAAACACTCGATGTTAGCTAATAGCAACTGCTGATGGACCGTTTTCGTAATCTTTATTTGTGCGTGATGTCAATCAAGTGTCTTTGCTAGGTTTGATTATATGTGGAGGCGCACGCTTATTTATATAGATTCTTTCGTGAGGTACTTACGATACAGATAGTTACGAGCGAAGATGCGATGCCAGTAACTTGAACATGCTCGAATCCGTAACTTGATGATTTTCCACTTGTTTACGACTGTTATATGGCTCACTCGTCTCGATACTAAGAAGCATTTAATTTCCACCTGTATAGTCGGTCCTGTATAGACTGTATAGTCGGTCATTTGCTATAGAAGTGATCAATATGCTATAGGCAATTTTTTAACGGCTGAGGCTAAGGCTAAGGCTAAGGCGTCATTACTTGTAGATATGTTTCTAGAGCACGTTTGTAACAACTTCTTTTAACTTCTTATTGAGCAAATATTTCAGTACCTTTTGTATCAGTGCACTACGCGTATCCGAAAGGCTGTATCTTTAGTGTCGATCAAAAAAGAATCACCTTATTTTTGCCGACTTCTCTACGTTTAAGTGACTCCGGCTCGTCTCGAGCTTCCTTATTCGAATTGCCGATTTTGCTGGTTCTTTTTCTGGCGATCACGCCACTATGAGATATTTTCATTTTAAAAATTAGCCATAATAAATAAACAATACATGTGTAACACATCCCTTTCTCATAAGAAAGGACAATGATTAATTTGTGACACCTGCAGAAATACCCGACGTTTCCAGTTACCTGTCACATATATGGTTAATAAATCAATGAATAAGGTAACTTTTGTTTACCAAAACGTCTATTAACTCTAATGAAAGGTCAATATATCGCATTCCTTCCCTTTTTCCAGGATGGCAACGGTAGTGGAGAAGGCTGAGCCGGCGCGCACGTTGATGGGCATTGTGTTGATGAGAGGACAAAGGCTGGCGACGGAAACACAACCCAAAAAGTGGACTGCGGAGCTGACGGCGGGGGTGAGGCAGATGCAAGTAAGGAAGCTGAGCCCGACGAAGAGTCGGAAAAAACCGACAAGGGGTGGTCGCCGAACGGAACCGAAGCGCCGACTTACTTTTGCCTGGCGCGGCTAAGGAGTGACGTCACAGCAGCAGCGAGGCCCAACAGAACGAGCGTTCGATATATAATAGAATATTTGGTGAATATAGTTCTCGTATTTGGGGAGCACAATAACATGAAGTGACGAGAGGGAAAATGAAATAGATTTCAGACGATCAAATATAGAGGTAGCGTTTGTGCTAGGGATCAGTAATGCATGGAAAGACTCGGTTCTGTGGGAGACATAACGGCTACTATTTGTCAGGAACGATATGATCGTCTGCATTTCTAACTTGTCGATGTGTACATTATTGAATCTGTGCTATTGATTCATCAAAGTGATAATTATGAGGGAAAATAGCTTCAGTAGAAACAAGTTAAAACGGAGTGTGATATCGATCTAGGGGCTAGGGTTAGAATTGTCAGTGAAAATGGCAAACGCGAGGTGAAGCGAAAGAATTTACATTGATTTAAGTAGTTTTATATATATATATAGTTGATATAAGATTATATCAATTATAGGAGTGTTTGATTGGTGTAATTGAACTTTACAATTATGTATCTTGGGTTAGACTACCCCTATGTACAGAGACGCGAGGAACACCAACCGGTGTCAAAATCAATCTTGCTAATTAAGTGACCATTGCAGTGAAATATGGCACATTACTGCACAACGGAACAGTCAATGTTTTATCAAACCCCGACTAAGGGCATACTTGCGAATGTTGCTTTATGAAGTTCATGCTTTGAAAGCATCGTTTCCTTGTTTTGTACAATAATCGTAGGTTTACAATAACGTTAACTTTCTGTCCTATTTATCCTGACTGTTTTTTTGGCGTTGAACTTGCTGCTAAAGATGGGGTACGACCCGCTTAATTGAACGACTGCACAATCTGTTCACAGCAGCTTGAACTATCGAAAAGTCGTCGAGTAGTCGGTCTATGCGGAAAACTTCTAATGATTGCCTCCATACCGAATTTGTAAATTTCTCTCCATTGGCATTTATAACTTTATTTGGCAACGGTCGTCCCTGTTTAAACGCAACAAAAGTTATCTGATGTTTGGAGGTAATGAAACTAAAAGTTCTAACTGGCAACCGTTCAACATAGCAAACATTTACCAGACTTAATGACCTTTCAAGAAATTATCCATATCCCACTTGAAGTTGCTAGTAAACGACGTACCGTACACACGGGGCCTTGACTGATGCTTTCAACAGGTATTACATATGAGGTATCGACACAAAAGGTGCTTACAGTTTTTTCAAAGTTTGTATTTTTCCACAATAATGCAAACGATAGCGTTTATATATATATATATTTTTTTTTTCTATATAAATTGACGTGAATCAAGCTGGTGGTGACTTCTTCTTGGCGATGATGACACTTTAATTGCGGCCCCCTAAAACCTGCAGCTTCAGATCCAGCTAAATGGATACATTGTAGTACTGGTTAAAGTGAAACACCTAAACCTGGAAAATGTTTCCTAATGAATTACTCATAATGACAGGATGTATGATAGAGAAAAAGGTTTCTATTAGGAAATAAACTGCCTGTAAATTTATCCAGCATATGCATATATTCACAATGAGATGGCTAAGTGTTTCTAATAGTAACTAGAATTAAAAAAAAAAAATAGGGAAAATTCGTATTAAAATGTGCTAGGTATGAAAAATAAATACTTCAACTGCCCTCTAACTGAATATATGTGCCTGTAAGTCGTACCAATGGAGCAGATAATAAAGCCGACTGACGTAAAAAATTGATCACCAAATCCTTTGCAAGGTGTCCTTTTGGGTAGGATGAATTAAGTAGACAGAAGTAAAATAACGTTTGCCCCTGTCGAAGGCTATTCTCAAAATTATTGTTTTTTAGATTTGCTAAGCTCACTAAATCTGTTGTTTACCGTCCGGTACTGCTTTGGGGCAATACGGTTGGTAATGCATTGGTAAACCGAACACCCGTCTACTGATCAACTATCACACTGAAGAGATTTATAAAAAAATCGGTAACTTACTTCGGAACAGCCATGATACTATATTCTATTAATCACCTCATGGAAAAACCAAGAGTTGAGTAATAGAGATATTCAAATTGCAGATGTTAAAATTCGATATCTTGATCATGCTATTTTTTATTGGATTTCATATCTATTTACTATAGTGGACAAGCGTCTGAGCTGAATGTTTTTTCGTACAAAATCAGTTATGCCTATATGCTCTTGAAGTTCACAGTTTTACTTAAAAAAAAAAAAAAAAAAAAAAAAAACGGTAAACTGGCTAGCGATTGTCAACAGGGCTCAGTTGATGACAATGCTGTTTACTCTCTATATACAGGGCATTTGTTTTGTCAAACGTATCTGTTATTTTGTAAAAACTCCATAAGGCACACGCCTCAAGCAATATATACTACAGACCTTCTGTTAATCAATTCAGCATCATCGCGATTGCTGCAGGTACAAACTGTTTTATTAGTTTTTGGGACGACACTTGACACAATAAGGCAAAAAAAATAAATCTTTTCGTAACCCAGCGCATAGCTTTTACGATTTCAGTAGTAATCCGTCAACACGCACTGTTTATCTAAAAACGAAAAGGTCGAGCAGCGCGTGGAAGGCGTTAACTTTAACAAGACCGCCGCTGACCTTAACTCTGTTGGGTTATGGTCTGTGCGGTCATTTTCACGGTACGATTCATGGTCAACGGAACTTCAGCAAGTTCCATTGAAACGCCCGTTATCAGTAATTTGTGCTAGCTCTATCGGACGTCTAACGTAAGCATAGAGAAACCCGCTTGTCTATTGTTTCGTAGCAAGCATTGATGGCAAGTCTTTTTGGACAGTTCTCGCGTAAACATTGTACTCCTAAGCTATGAGCCTACCATACACTTGAAAGGGCGACACTGATGTCTAAACGTACATTCGTAAGTTTTCTGCTTGTTGGATGGCCGCTGCGAGGATTGAAATACTTTTGATTTGCCTCCTGAACACTAATGAATCACTAGAAAAAAGGAAAAATTTCTAGATTTGCGGTATAATCAGTGCTTAATAGGGGTGACATGTGTAGTTTAGCCTCATGCAGAAATAAACACGCAATAGGATTTTGTTATTGGACTAGCTGTCCGGTCAAGGCCGTTGTAGGACAACAGAGAATTGTTGCTTGCACGCGACAAGATCATGGAAATCTAGACGTTGGGTTACTTCCTTTTTCAAAAGAATAAATAGCTAAAGGGTTAGCGCGGTATTTTGGTGAGCACTTGTGCTTGCTTAAGTCATTTTGTATTCATCTAATATTACTTCCCAGGGGCGAATAAAAATCATTTATTAAAAATTATTGCAAAATTAATTCGATTCCAAAACACCGAAAGTAGTGGTGATAAGAAACAATTATCCTCTTATATATTGGTTTTGTTTTTTAAAAAATAACCCTGCCAGATCTGTGCCAAGTACGTATGAACAGGTACATTAGATGATGGTTTGTTTGCTCAGCTTATTCTACTTAATTGTTTCCACCAGCTGTGTTTTTTCGTTTAAATTCGACGGTAAGAGCGTGATTTAAGCAAATTTCTGCTGATTTTGTTAGTGCTTTCTATTCAACATTCTATGACTTCTCGTAGCAACATATTCCATAATTCGATGCTACATCTGTATATAGATGGTAAGGTGTGACGAACATTGTTATTCTTTTGAAACCTAAAAATCATACAATCGTATGATATATTCATGATTGTACTATCTAGTAGACCCAAGAGTTAGTCAGAGAATCAGAAGCCTTTGCTACTAACCCATATAACCAAATATCGTAAAGCTATGGGCTCGCCTCTATACACGTAAACACATACGCATTTGGGCGACGCAAAGAATTTCATTACAATTGAAGTACCTGATCCTTCAACTTTTTAACAATAAGTAGTTGAGATCACTGGATATTATACGACACATGTTGCCTAGAAGAAAATCAGACCACCTTAAACCAATTTTTTTACCCGTGGCCTACTAGTACGGTTTTCTCACGTTAGGAAATATAGCCCGATAGGTCTACGGACGTGACCGAGAATACGCGACTAAATGGGCTAAAAAGTATTTTGCGATGAGGCTTACCAACACAACACTGTTGCCTACTTTGTGCTTCTTATAAAAAAAGATTATCAAACACGTTTTATAAGCCATGTTGATTGCAGTTGAAATTATCTGTCTTTTAAAACTTGTTTTTGGCTATTAATAAATGTAGTCCTCCGCCACCTTCCATCGTTATATCTCCTCGTACAGATTTCGTACGTGTATCAGTCATAAACGAAAAAACCAGAACCAAGCTACCGGATGTAATCGATACATCTCTGCGAGATACACCATGGGCGTTTCTTTTAGACAAAATGTCGATATTTGTTTCTGTTAGATAATCAATTAGTGTTATCTCATACGAAATTTACAGTTTAAAAGGTCTTTTTTTCATTGAATATAAACTGAATAAAAGAATACTTTTTTTTTCATTGTTTAACCTCAGTGTAATGTTATCAATTACTAATTACCTCTTCAAGGACCAAGGACAGTCCAGTGGGAATATGTGCTACTTTTTAGATTTAACTTAGATCGAATCAGCTCAGCAAAAAACTTATGGGATCGAACAACAGAAAGAAACACTATAGATAATAAACGCCGTCTATTATTTCAAATTCCTCTACAGCTGTTATATTTCTGCCCGAATGCCCTAAACATAATCCAGCTATTTTTCTATGTGTCATTTTACGTGGATATCTCTTTTAGACCACAATCTCGTATACGCATATATATGGTACGAAATCCAGCTATCCAATCTTATGCTTCCTTGAAGCCAAAATATTCGAACGTGTGAGCGTCTGCCGAAGCTTGGTAACGAAGAACGAGGGGACCTTGTTTACCTTGCTCACGTATTATTGAATATTCGTTCTTGCTTTCGTTTGGAAAATATCACCTGGGGCAATCGGATTCGTGAAACTCTCCGAGAAGTCGAGCTTCGAATAGACATGAGCTACGTCATCGGACCTATGACGTAGGATTTAGGGCTGATGTAGGACATTGTACGCGTGTGGAATATACGACACGCGTTATGAAAGTTATAAAGTATGTGTTCTAGGTATGTACTTAGAATTTTTTTCTGAATCTCGATGTAATTCTGAGTTAATTCGACGGGACAATAAAAAAAAAGGGTGTCGAGCTTAGGTTAAATACCGGATTGATACGAGGTAAAACGTAAATAACTTAAGACGTTTTCGCTTTTCGTAGGCGACTTTTCGGGGATCGTAAAGGTGTCACTAGGGTTCAAATAAGGAAAACATACACTGAAACAAGAGCGATTTGTACGTGTTATCGTCTGTTTGCCTTTTGAAAATCAGCTATTGAAGCTTTAGTTTAGGGCTGATTATTATGGAGTCCTTGTAAATTTCTAAGTTATAGTTCAAACTGTTTGTTGCATCTTGTCTTTTCTTGGTATTGGTTACGACAGCTTTGTCAAGTCCATCTTAATATATGTCTTGGTTTTGTTAACAATATTTTGTCACAAGCTAAAATCCCGTTATCTTTTGAAGTGCATTGATTTCTTGACAACTTGACAAAGGTAAATTTGTTTATGCGGATCTGCTATCGCAGAGTACCAGCTCTTTATCTGCCTAAACCGGACGAATTACTTAGCTTTATTCCACATTACCACGATATATTACGGTGAATGAGGTTCGTTTCATTATTAGTCTTTTGTTATGAATGCACATTTCCTCGTCTCTTCTGAAGTCTGATCATGTGAGTTTGTGGCTTCGCTATTCAGAGACTTCAGTTAGATCTTACTGCCTTACGGATATTATCCTAAAAACTCCAGAATCTGAGATCGAATCTCAGATACTCAGATTTCAATTAGACGACTGATGTTTGGCTTTGATCGCCTGTTCTCCTAGCAACCTCATATGACTTTCGCCCTAGTTTTCCCTAAAAAATAGTACAACAATGCCCCTGGTGTCCAATACTTCGTTGTTAAATAAAACTACACGCAAGAAAAAAAAATAGGTATTTAACATTACTTCGTTGTATTTACTCAAACTTTTATTTAGAGACGCTTTTTTAATGCATGCGTACCCATGCTTGTCTAACGATACCACTTAAAATTTGGTCTGTTATGAAAAATGCTAGACAGCACTCGGGTACCTCCAATACAATGATAATCTCGTATTTGTATCAGTTCTTTTATAACTATCACTACCATTATTATTATTAGAATTATTTCTTCTATACTATACTACTGTACCTTAATAAAAAAAAATCACCCATTTTAATTTTACACCCATTTGCGTATTAACTATAATCCTGCTTTTGGCTTATGCATACCTTTTAATTACTTATATATTATTATTAACACACAATATTTTATTAGATACTTCTCTTTCCGTTGATTTATTTTTATATTTATTTATAATATATTTGTTTTTATATAATAATAATGCATGTAATAATATATATATATATACATGCAGCCTAGCATAGACAGTAAGGTAGATCAATAGGTATCCTTTTGCAATTAGTTTGTTTCACCTAATCTGTTACCCATTTTTATTTATTGCTGATTACGGGCCTTTTTTGTGTTGGTTGATTAACTTTTTATTCAGGACACAGGTGAATAGGGTGGCCGTCCGATTTTTGAAGAACGTACATGCAGATTAAGTTAGACGTCACCAGCTTTCACGATTTTTCTTTTTTCTAATAAGTAGCTACTGAGGTATAGAATACATAGTCCTCTAGATAAGCATATAGATCTTGATATATTTCGTTCGGTATATTAATTTATTTTTATTTCATTTAATTTATTTGTTAATAAAGGGCTCAAATATCTGGCATGTCTCGAATAGCATATTCAGTTTGTTTTTAAGTTTCAAATCAGTAATTACATTGTTACATGTACATTACATGTTGAAATTTTCGCATGATGTTCTAAAAAGCGGTCTAGGATTTTTCACAAAAATCAACTCTTTTTTGTTTCTCAATTGATAATTAGTAGAAATTCACTCAAAAACCACCTGAAATCGGCTTGAACGCATTCAAAACCATCGTTACGTAAATAAACTGATACATTATTGTAGTTACAACAATGGCCGTAAGGCCATCCGCGGGTCTCGCCCTATTTTGCTATTAAACAAATCTTATTTGTGTTGCCTTATTATATTTATAATAAAAATTACGTCGCGTTAAACTGTTAGCTATAAAGTTATAGCTTCTTGCGAAGCATAGTTCCTACTCACAAGCACCTATTCACGTCACGCAAGCTTGGCACGCTCGTTCACCGAAAACAATCTTTACACAAATAGAACGACACGTACGATACTCTGCTGCTTGTCGTTGTCAAATGTATAAAGTGACGAAAAATTTGCTCCGCTCGTTCACGGTCAACCAAATGATGTTTTCTAGGAAAAAGCAAGCTTTGTCTTCTAAGGACAAAAGTATTTGCCCAGCAGCAGCGTTGATCTTCCGCGCGGACCTTCCCAAAACTGAACTTAAGCAATCCATGAAAAAAATAAGCTTAATCCGCCCATCGAAAAATGGTTTTAGCTCGATAGAACCCGCCAACTCAGGCCTCTACTAGTATAGATTAATGAGTATGTCGCTGAAGCATTACTTTTTGTTAAGTTTCAACCTAACAACAGAACATTGTAAAAATAACATCAGAAGATTCGGGAACATTTCCTTAATTTTACACTATTTTAGCGATTTTAATTTGTCGAGCCTAAGTGGCCGAAACGTCGGCAACAAACGACATAGGACCTAGCTTCAGGCGAACGCTTGGAACGTTGATACACTTACTGTCCGATCTGTGCATTATATGTGAAATTTATTAGATAGTAAACGCATTACTGAACGCTTGACGCATAAATAAAGAATCAATTCAGCCGGAACGTTGATAACTTTCTTGCTAGAGGTAGCCCTATTTGCAGGCTTTTATACGACAAGCAATTTGTTCAGTGCCGAACCAGGCATAATCAATATGACTTACTAAACCTTCCATATTCCAGATCGGTTCTGTCTTCGCCCGACGCAATTTCACAGTTCATAAAAATCTTTGTAACGTCGTATCCTAGTGGGAAGAGTACGAGACTTCGTAGTTGTACATATTTCTACAACCTCAAAGACCCTCCACAGACCTACGAGTTCCGAATCAACTATTTGCTCAGATGCTCTACAGCTTTCGATCAGGCAGTGGTCAGATGCTTCCATGGATGAGTTCGTGTTATATAGATTCCGTCATAGCCCAATATAACGAGGTAGGTAGGTGGGTGGAATTTTACTTTAGATTAAAAATCAGAAGATATTTTGTTTATCTTCCTTCTAGCAAATTTTGCTGTTAGATTTTCAGCTTTATTATTATATTCTATCAAAATTTAGTAGTCTTATGACCGCTTGATAGAATCGATACGCTAACGAACAGAGATACATAACCTAGCTGCATGATTATACGAAAAAATATATCTGTAATATACGTGAAGTTTCTTTGTTACACCACATTATTATATGTGGTGTATATATTACAGGCTTCAGCTACCGATATACGGAGAGCTTCAGAGCAGTTTGCTGCAAATTAATTTTTCTGATCGTCTAAAACTAAAAACGACAAAGGAAACGCCTGGCGTAACGCTGTTTTCTGTTGTTTTACTTCTACAAAGGTGCGTTTTCCGTATTCTGTACACTCAGTGAAGCTTGTTGATGACACCGTCTTGGTTGACGTCTTCGACGGCCTTCCATATGTTTTCGTACAGTCAGGTCCCATTAATACTGTCTATAATAATAGTTCTATGTACTTTGAGACACAAAATTGCCGAAGTGTCTACAATTAGGGGCAAGTTAGAGTGAAAAAACCACTAAAATCGAATTCGTTGTGAATACGATGTGTGTTAAAAATTATCACATATATAGAAACGAAATAATTTTTAAAAGTATTGCTCTTACCACTGACTGTTAGCTAGTAAGACGTACAAGGCCCAGCTTTGGCTGTTCGGACTTCCCAAGCGGAAAACGATAAAATTTACCTTAATTTTATGCCATTTTAACAATTAAAAGGACAAATCTAACGACAGAGTCATTTGTATTTGACTGGACCGCACAGTGGACAGCAACGAATGCGGTAACCGATGACTGATTGTGCGACCTTTTTGCATCGTTGTCATTGACGTCCTGACGTTTTTAACAACGCTTTGCTCCCATAACCGCAGACGCGGCTGCCAACAAAAAGATAGCAGCAGGTCTGCAACGAAAAATGCAGCATGCCACAAAAGACGTCTATGGATAATTGCAACGTAATTTTAAACCCGAGGCCGGAAGTCAAATAATGTTTAGCTTGTTTTTGATAGAGCAACTTTAAACGAAGAGCAGAGAGATCCGATACAACGATGACTATCAGGACAAAGTAACCCAAAGCGAAGCAACGTCAAAGCGATCATATCATCAAGTTAATGTTCTGCGTAATGGGCTTCTTCGTAACGGATTTCGTCGTACGTGAACTGCCCATTTTCTCTACCATTTAAAAAAAAAATTGCACATTGATCCAGCAATACCAACTCGTTATAGCAAAGGCATTGTATATGTATATATAACAGCTACGACGTGTGTCCTTTCAATAGATGACTACATTTGTTTGACAATTTTTCCGAAGCTAGATCGTTCCCGACCATGAAATTAAATCTTGTCGTTGGCATGCCTTCCGGATAGTAGATAGCATGTAATCATATCTGTGTCAATACTTGGATAGATTTCACCATTAATTGTTGACAATAGGGGTTGTGGCACCCTTCAGTTCTTGCTCACCGAAACTACCGCCAAAAGGGCTACTGTCTTCCTCTCTGTAAAAGGCGACACGCATTGATTATTATATATTGTCTATATAGGTTGGTTTCACCGTCTCTATATAGTTTTTTTTTCATTTCAACGCTCTGGGCTAGAGAACGATGATGTTTCCTCGCCTTAAATAACTAGTTTATTTATAATTCAAAATTAAAATTCTCAATCAGACCGCTTGAAATTTGAACGTTTCGCATCTTGCGTACTACCACCCTAGATTGCTTCAGAGATCATTCAAAGCGTATTACCGGCATAGTTTTCTGTTACTAATTACCTAGCAAATTATCGTACTTAGCTCTATGTAAATATCCAGGCTTATGCGCTGACACTAATTTTATTAATACGACATCTTTGCTAATTCTGTATTGCTATAACCATGGAGACGAGGCGTCGAAACAGCATCTACACTTGAACTTTCACTCAGTGCTTTATCTAGACAAGTTTTCTTTTCTTGGTCATAAACTCTGGGACCGTTCCATTATCAAGTCAGCGCATATTGATAGGTTCACAGCCAAACATTTTGCTAACAACTTTTCTCCGTTCGTCGTGGTGTTATCATTCGCAAAGCTCGGATAGACTAGCAGCTCCGGCCACCAATATTACATTAGGATATTAAGATCAATGGCGGCCTCTCTTCTGGGTAGCGCATTCGATTTGGCAAGAGCTTCTCGCGATCTCTAAACAAGACTCTACCAGCCTAACGTTCGCTGCTTAATTTAGAGAAGACCTCGAAATCGTTCCCACCTGATTACAGGGCAGGCAGGATTGATCGGAACTCGAATACCGGCCTGGATCTCTCTATGAAATATGTCTGGCCATTTGAGATTGGGTCGGGTTGAAATTATGTCAAGAACTAGACAATCTCATTGTAAAAAATCAAAGGAAACAAAAGTGAACCGTGTGATCCTTAGACGATGTTTATTTGTAGGTCGTTTTCACCATTTTCACTATCCTTGATTTGTCGTTTTCTTAGGAATGAGTCGCGGCTGAACAACGTTACTTTCGTAGTCGGCGGCTTGCGATGCGACGTCATATTTATTTCAGCCGAAAGGTCCAGCTTCATTTAGCACAAAATAACCTGTGTTTGATTACCATCTGCAAACATCTATGTATAAAAGATACAAATAGGCTTAGTTTTCAATGATTTTTTTGTCTTCTAATCTATCTACATTGTTTTTCTTGCAGGCAGCTTCTGAAAGCATAGATCTATTTGGGTGAAGCTGATAAATCATAGACGCCTGTTGAACCCTGTATTTAATACGTATATTTTTTTTTGTTACGTATTCGTGTGTATTTGAATGTCGCCCATATAGATACTAAGGAGAAAACTAGGCCTTCAAAGTAAGGCTCCGAGCTTCGCTTTCTGCAAATGGCTATTTTCAGAAATTCACTTTGCGACTGCGACTATTTACCTAGTCCTTCAAATCCTCGACATCGACTCTTTTATTGCATTTCCAGGACAAATTGGCCACCGTTTTAACTAAACCTACTAATTATTACTAGACACGATTCATTGAATATGAAGATATTGACGCCGCTATTTAAGATTTACTACAAAATGAAATGTAGGATTGCTATTGACGCATGAAGCGACGCAAGATCGACTGTACATCACTATCAGTAGTCGCCCGGTCACCAGTCGTTTTGTCTGGTTCGTTCTTTTTGTACTTCATTTGAAAAAATTTTACATTCGCAGCACAGTCATAGACAGGGCGTGGCCTTAGAATATCCTTGTATCGTTTTACTATTCAATGACTTGTTGAAAGTTTTGAAGAAAGCCAATGAGCCTTAAGCTAGGGTACGAATAGCAATATCGAAAGCACAGCCCGCGCCTTCAGTTACCACAGTTCACAGATCATCATCATCATCACTAGACTATATCAATAGCGCAAAAATAAATCAACTTGGGGGTAATAAAGACCTTCATTCCATGGATCTCCCATTAGTAACAACTATATAGTACTGCTTCTCTGTAAATCAAGTATACATTGAATAGCGTCGAAATATGCAAACTATCAAATTAGGAAAAACCATACTACAGCGTACCTAATGCGATCGATGACGCTTTTCTCCCTTCGCCCGTATTTCTGATCGGCATCGAACACAAATCAGTGCCGCTGACTATCTCACCGTATTTACTAACGGCTGCGTTCCATGAGGTTCAAACGAGTGGCCTTAATCTGTTGAAATATGTTGTACCATAGTTTGAAAGAGATCTGATCTAGTGCCGCTTTTTCTTTTGCATTTAGCAAATGACTTTCTTTATCCTTCGAGTAGAATGACTTCTCTAGAAGTGTAGAAGATCCTCATCCTTAAGTATAGATAGATAGTGGCACAGGTTATCACATTACTTATCAACTGAATGAATTACGTGCCGATCTGCAGTTAATTACAATTAACGAACTACGAGTTACGCCTTAGTTATCGTTAAGTTAAGCTAATCTTTCCGCGTTATAAAAGGCGGAACTCATACTCGTAGTAATTCTTTATTTGTACGTTCAACTCAATACATTTTATTGAATCAATTGAATACCAGGACATTATACCGAGGGCTGTTTTCATTTTATCCCGGACGTAATGCGCATCGATGGCGGGGTTTGAATAGCCTATCAGTGGTTTTTGGCTCTTTAAGGAAACCGTTTAGTTTTAAATCACAAAAAGTATGCACTATTTTATTTAAGAAAATTATTTATTAATAAATTCATAGATTGAGCAAAATCGCGGAAAGCGTCATCCCACGATGTCTAAATGTAACAAAAACATTACCTACCTTTCGTCAGTTGTTTCAATATGTTGTGTTGCTGCTGCAAATCGAATCCATTGCATAATCTTTATGCTGAATTTTAAGCGTACTGAAGAGTCAGAAGACTGATGACTGTAATATTCCACATATAAACGTCTCCCCTACTTCTAAGAATCGATAATGAAAATCTGTAAAATGTCTTTTTCATTCCCTCGTTCGTATCGAGCCTGAAGCGGCGTGTTTCTTATCCATTTTTTTTCTGGCCATCTTTGCCTCGGTAAACACAACAAAGAACTAATGCCACATCGACGATCATTTCCAAATTACAAATGCAATCATATATGCTACATTAACAGAAACTGACCAACAGAACCGTCGTCCCCCGCTCACTGTGCCGCTCCGAAGCATCCATACCAACCTAGCTGCGAAGCCGTACTTTTTTTGTACTGGTGTCAAGGGACCTATCAGAGTTTGCAACTGGTCCCCCTTTTATGTAAACGTTCTTCCGCCAGCGAAACTTGGAACGCCGGAAGAAAAAAACACATTTAAACTTGTTCATCTGTGTCGCTCTGTGGCGGACGCTGCAGCAGACGCTACTTCAATTCAGCCTAAGCACTTTGTGTGCGTGAGCGACTAGCGTATGGAAAACCCTGCAATGCCGCTGTTACTGTTTTAACTGACGGTGGCGGTGGCGTTGATTGTAATATTGTTAATATCTATCTAGTTTTTGTGCAAATCTGTGTAAGCCTCCGTATGGTGCTGGTGTCGTAGTGAGCAGAAAGGAAACGGGTGAAAAATTTGAAATTAAGGTCAAGGGTACGACGGTAGAAGGGAGACCCCGCAATTCTGTCAGAGCAAGGGCTTTGTGGCTTCTGTTATCAGAGGGACCATCTCACTAACGGTGGCGTGGAGACTGAGTCATCATGGCTAATATCACTACTAGGCATTGCGAGGGCCAGCAGTACTACCTTTCCAGACGAGTCGCAGTTGCTTCGGCTGGTTTCCCCTGAGGACACTTCACCGCTGCCTCAGATAGTAGTACATTGTCAATGTAATAGATTTGTCCAAAACGCAATACGCGGTCCATGTTGTGATACAATAATTGCGTGCCGAGTAAAAAAGCCATCAAGCACGCCTGGAATAGCAAATATTGGCTAACTCGTTACTGTTATTATGTAATATTATTGTGACTCACTTTAAACATTGTGCGTATTTAGGAGTGTGCTTGGATGTCTCAAAAGTGGATAGCAAATCTTGTTGTATCGTCATTGTGATGAGGTGATCAATGACATCACTGGGTGACTAATGAAGATATACAGACAAACAAATAAATTCAATACCAGCACGGTCCGATTCAACAAAATATTACATTGTTTTTGAAGTGGATATTTTAAATACGTAAAGAAGTAACACTAAATGGACGAAACGCGCAGATGACTGCTCCACGAAAAGGTACGTTGTTTTTAAATGGATTAGCTAATAATCAGCCCACATAGATGGAAACCGTGCTTTGGGTCTGTCAAGTCGACTCAATACGAAAGGCTTTCTAGAAATTTCGTTTCTTTTTTGCACTTTTCGACTCGTTCATTGAAAAACTATAAGAATTGTACAGTAAAATCGCTATAGGAGCAACTTGTATAGAGCGTTTCATGATGATGTTCAAGTTAGCCTCCACTTAAAAACAACAGGTAAATTGCGTTTGAACTTGCTTTCGTGCAAAGGCTTATACGATTTTGAGTGGAGCAGACTTTTAGCTATACGGACCCTTAAGCTTAAGCCGGGAAGCGAACGCCGTCGCATTTATTGTGCATGGTTTACAGAAGAAGTTCAAACGAACTTTGTATAGCAGATACATACCTAGTATACCAAGCTGTCACTTCCTTGAGATGAAGCAAAGTTTCTATTCTGACCCTTGAAATCGTCGGCCTCAAACGTAACGATTCTGTTTGTTTACGTAGACCTTCGAGTAAAAACGGATTTACCAAAGAACCGTTTACCAATGTTGATTTTACGATGATGATCTTTTGTCGCAGCACGATTTTATGATACAGTTTGTTCAATGTGGCACCGCGAATCACTTCCTTATCAAAACTAACCTCCCTTCAGACTGCCTTGTTACCCTCAACGTTCGCACTTAAAACAAATTTAAGGCCGGCTCTGGGCCACCCTGTAGGCTAAAAGCGTCCAGCAACATGTGTAAAATATGATAATGTATAATACGAACCTATTTTATGCAATTCCATTCGAATACACGGGATGAGAGAATACACTAAGTAAGTACTACTCGGATTTCTTTGTACTCAATTCACTCCTATGGTATTTAGATTGATCAGTGGTGTATGTTGATGCGTCTCGAAGTTAACGGTTACAGCATCTTCGTGAACTACGGACTATTTCTAAAACGGGAAAAATTACATCACAATGTGGCCTATTTGCACAACAACTGTTTAAAAGGCTCCGAAGGCTTCAAACTGTCATATCAACGATTGTCTCAAGGGTCTCGTAAGGCAAGTATGGTATTGATCACTCGAACGATAGCAACGTTACGTTCACCTGCTCCTTGCGTTGGCAGGTAGAATTCTTATCAAGGTAGCGTCCGTTATTTTCAAAGCATATGATTTACCGCCCTGCTCTCTCTGAAAGAACTTTGACATACTTTTACATAATCGTACCCATATGCAAAGTAACCTCTCGAGAGATTTAAAAATTAACATTGAGATCGTATCGTGCGTATAGGACAAGCAGGCACCTGGGGAAGCACGGCCGGGATTAGCATAGATTAGGGATGAAATCGTGAAAACCTCGCCTAAATTAAGCACTGCTTGCACATTCGAGCCCAGTGGTCTATAACGAACTGACGACAGAAGCGTGGTTGAATATCTTAGACAGTGCCTTTCATGGACTATCCGTAGAAAGAGCAGAGGCGTCTAGATTGAGAAGCATAAGTTTGCCGAATGAGAAAACATGTGCGCTGGTTTTTTAGCCAATCTCCTGACATGCTGCACCACAATTGCATGCTAATACAACGCGTATATATATATGACATTTTTTTAGGGCCAATTTGTATTCTGAAATTTCCCAGTTTAGTCGTCGTGTTGAACATACCTAGCTCTTTTGTACCGTTCTGAAAAAGAAAAAACAATCTATCTAATTTATCAAGCTATTTATAAAACGTATCGGAATATCTAACCTGCGACGCTGATCTTGCAGTGGCTGTGTTTTGTTCCCAACTGATCCGAAGTAGAATTACCACCTCGTTCCTGGCCTTCCCATCTCTCTCTCTCATGGCGCGATGTTGAATCGGGCCAATCAAATAAATCTCACTTTCAATTTCGATAAGAATCTACCATAAAAGCACAGAGAAAAGGCATTTTTTCGTTTCGCTGACACAGCTTTTTCTCCTCAGTTCCTGCGCTGCGTTTTTATTGTCGATGCTGTGGTTGCATACATGTTGATAGACAAGGCTAAACCGATAGCAAGTTAAGTAGGCGACGCAAAGCAAAGACCGCTATTGGCCCGGACCCTCAGTTTTCGTAATTGCCCGAAGCTAGTGGCCGTCGTGTAAAGCGATGTAAAGAAGGTTGGTAGTATTAGCCAACAATAGCGGATGACACCTGGAAAGGCCGGTGAACAAGCCAGGGGTCGGATACCACGCCGTCGCAATCCTTTTCGACTATTTTATCCTCTGCCGCCGTGACCTGCTGAGAAGTAGGCCGCAGAAACAGCTTCACATTCAGAATAGTAGAGGAGACAAAGCTGAAAATATTATGAATAGCGGCCGGCGCACGCTTGAGAAGGCGTAAATGTTAGCTAGCCAGGGTGCGGCAAAATCAATTGCCCACGTATTGTCGTCTTTGCTAACGTACAAATGGCAATTTGACCCGACTGTAGACTTCCTATGCCATGTACACGGCATAGCAGACAACTGCGACAGCAAAACAGGAGGTGTGAAATTGGAAATGAGAACCACACAGGTTATCGATGCGCGATTCATAACGGTGATAATATACAACGAATAGCGAGGAATGGAAAATAGAAACGTTTCCTTGATATTTCTCCTTTAATCAGTAGCCAATTTTACGGGTAGCTGGCCAGCAGGTGTTGTTGTCAATCGTGTTAAAAAACGGATCATAAGAACCCTTTGGAATGCATACCGTGCTTCGGCTAGATACCCCAGAGTGAAGACCTATAGGGCTCGCACACAGACCCGCCTTAAAATGGCGGGTGTATTGTGTTGTATTCCGTTGCCACAAACAAAATCAATCTGGAAACGCAGTGGAACAAGCCACTATCGATGCTGACTCAAAAAAGGGGCGCGAACATCCTTAGGCACCTTAAGCAGCCATTACGCATACAGCATGCAGCAGTCCCAAAAGTATTTACCTGACTGACGGATAAGACCTATCCTTGTGTGTCATACAGTTATCTAGGCGTCTACGACAACGAGCTAAAATCATTACATCACAACTTCCAAAGCGGTTTGTCGTCAACAAGAGAAAAACTATCTAGATAACGTAAAGATACCGAAAATACGTACTCATTTCACTTAACAAAAAAAAAGCGAACGAACTTTGCTTTGTTCGGTATTAATTTTGGGAATGTCAAAACAGTTATAATTACTTAATACATATTATCCATTTATGAAACCTTGTCAGTATTTGTTTCCTTCTAATATTTGGACGGAAAAGGCCACCCGAGCTTTCATGATTCCGTAACAATTTTTTACAGCCGGACGCACCATCTGCATTGATGACAGCGTAACTGCATGATGATACAGTCGTATAGAGAAACCAACGTCTCTGAAATAAACTGGGAAGCCTCCACATTAGAACTACTAGGTACGCCTAAATGTCTTCCATTAGGAAGCCAACGTAAAGGCATTCAAGTTACAGTTTTTGATGAAATTTATTAATGAATGTAATACACGTACGCATACGATTCGCTTTAACGGAAAATAGAGTAAAAAGCCAGTTAGTAATTTTTTTTTACTAGCTTGCTTTATAAGCTCGTATATGTATGCCAGACTATTTCAGGTGATGGTACAAAGCCCGAGAATCTCGCTTTCTGACGAGAAACTCTGAAATAGAATTATAGTTCAGCATCTGCGATCAGATCCCCTGAGCGTCTCGGAGTTTCGCCTTAACGGCCCTATTTCACTGATTCACTTTATTTCTAGAAAGTAGAAAGAGAAGCGAATAACTGAGGACGCTCTCTTTTACGCCAAGGCCGACAAAACGTAGCATTGGATACTGGATTTGTACTGCTGTTAAATGCCGATATTATACCTTTATGATTTCATATATACCCTTGCGTCGTTGAACGCTAGTTTTGTTCAGTATTAGCGTACGGGCTTTTAGCAAATGTTTAACTTGATTTATCTTTGACCTATAATACATCGAAATGGCTGATGTGGTAAGTGATTTGAATTAATTAACCACCCACTGTGCATTGTGGCAGTACCCATTTTTCGCAATACCAACAACTCAATTTCTATCTAGCTCCTAAAACGTCTATAGATTTGTCGGCGAAAGCCTTCTGACTTGGTTCGGAAGGACGCAGCAAATACCTGCGAGAGTTTTGGAGCGCTCGATGTTTGCGTGGCAAACATTGCACTAGGCTATTGAGGCCGCTGGCATGATAAGGGTTCAGAAGACCGGCCACTACTGTTAGAGCTTTATCATAATACTACTTCTGGCCTATCAGGTCCATATAACCACAGCAGGCATCCAGCGCTACACAGCAGGGAATGCCAGCCAGCTGATCTAATGCGATATAGCCACACTTCAACGAGGCGTAATCTTGTAAGATTTAGGTAACAAAGAAGTGGGTATCGGCTGTTATCACCAATCTAACGGAACTATTCTCGGTTTTTAAAATATACGGCAGATAACGAAAAATTTACTACGACATTCCAAATCCATAGTGACACTGTATATTTGCGTTATTTGTTGTCATCTTCGATAAGTCTTGCACGCAAACACATCTATATACTATGTATAACCAACGAAATGCATCGAAGATCGAGCTCGGGCTCTGAACGCATCTAAATAGTAACGCCTTTGGCGCTTTCACGTCTTTCAACACGTCGAAATTCACTATGTCCTTGGTTCGAGTAAACTAGTTAATTCTCCAGAGTATCTTCCAAGTTAAAATGTACTTAACGAATATCGAGAATTATGATCAACACCGATCGCTTCAACTATCCATTAGTTGCCTAGCAAACATCCTTATTTCTCCTAATTACGCACGATTAACTTAACAGAACCGATCGGCCGACGAGGTAGCTCCGACTGCTACCGGCAACAATGATAATAAAAATAGAAGTACAGAATCCCCCGAATGATTTCGGTAAAAGCAATAATAATAATAAGCAGCTAGATTAAATAACGAACTTAGCTATTTATTCCGATAGTCTGATTTAGCCACTAAAACGCCCAAGCAGTCGACGTCGGTCGAACAATTAAACAGATACAAATAGAGAAGCAAAATTGGCAGTGGCAAATCTCAGCTAATGTCATCGTAGCAATAAAGGAGCGGTCGCGGCAACGAACAAAGTCTATCGAACGGATAGACCAATGTATGGATGCAAGACGTGCTTTTTCGTTCACAAACGTCAGCTCGCTTCTTCGTTCCGCTCCTTTCCCGTCGTAACGGGTCTCGCCCATTGACGGCGAAGCACGACACCCCGTAGCAGCGACGCACAATCGCAAAACGTCTCAACGAAACCCCAGTGAAGCTACAAACGACAAATACCGGTAGATCCGAGCTGATACCATTGCCCGGTTAGGGACAGCGTTACGGCAAAGCGCCAGTATACGGCTTGGAATTGCGATAGCAACAATAATGGTTTAGGTAAAGGTCAATTCAAGTGATTGGAAATGTTGGCCTTCATCGAGTAAACGAGAGCTGATGCTGAAACGCCCAGGTGTATCTGCGCTAGTGTCAATAACATAGCGAGATGGATGTTCGATAAGTGCGAAGTATGACGAGATAAAATTGTACTATAATTTATAAAATATTGGCCCGATAGCGAACGGCTCCAGGCGGCTGAAGAATCGCGAACGTGCTGCTAATCGATGTCTGTTCAGGCTCAGAGCTACATCTAGTCACGTAGATAAATGCACAACGACAAAAGGAGACCCCGCGAAGTATCAAACAAAAGCACTAGTTACAATTATCTCTAATCTTACGTATCCGTTTCGGTGCATTCATCAAGTGATTCGTGTTGAGGTCATTGCGCATTCGAAGAGTAACTACAACTAGAGCGTGGATTATTCATAAGAACAGTGTTTGCATGCGTTGGATTTGTTCTCACAGGTTTGTCAATTGAAGATGGTCGGGTAGAGTGTGAGGCCTACCACCCACTATCCGGTCGCTCATAACAGACGCGCCTCGTTCGAACAATACAAAGGGCCTCTGATAATTAATGTGCTCAGTGTGCGCTTGAGTAACAGTGCTAGCCACCTACAGAACTAAGGATCTAACGAACTTGATCCTGAGCAATAGCTGTGCAAAAGACCCGGAAGTTTACGATGAGCGGGCCACAAGTTGAGCAGCTTCACAATTTTCCTGATGGTAAGTAACGACACGGGTCCGTTCTTCACAGTTGAATATCACATACACGCATTCGATTAAATTCAGCTTGACCTGTGTGACAATGTATTAAAGATGCCTACAGACTCATATACGAATAGATATATTTATTACTTGCTATTACTGCAATAGATTTTTTTAATGTATGTCGCGTCGTTCGCAGAAGGCGAGTCGATGGTTGCCGGCTAGATAGCATGCGTGATTCATTTTTTCGCACATTCTGACTAGAGGTATACGCCGTTGGTAGCTCTTCCGTTACTTCACACTCTTCTGTCAGTGCTTTCTGATTGTTGTAACGCATCTACTCAACAAGTCTCCCCCAGAGGGCTTCTGTGACGGCCCTAACAAACTGGAAACTACTTCAGGTGCACAGTTTATTAATAGGAAGCGATCATTGTGTTACTAAAAACAATCAGTGTCATGTCTCCATGGCTACATCCTACATCAAACGTGTGGTCTGCCGGTGGGGACGTCTCTGGTACCCTAAGTAGCGGCTAATGGGCTTAACACATGAATCTGTCTATTTTATCACATTATTCAGTCGTTTATGTGACGGAGCTGCACACTCGTCAGAACTACAGGATTAGTCTCCGATCAACACTAGTTACGACGATTGTTTGTATTCGAACCACACAAAAATGCATATTCCTTAAAAGGTGTTTTTACACTTGGACCCCTGTATTATGAGAATGCGCGACATTTTAGGGTCTTACTCTTTGGCTCAGACAATGCATTAGGATGCGCCCAACCAATCTCTCGTTAAGCATTATATCTGAAGTAATCTTGTTCAAGATTGCGTACGGATTAAACAAACCACGCACAGTGCGTGCTGTACATAAATGCATTATGGATCTGAATTCAAAGCCGATATGACACTCAGTGGTTTCTTCACCTTCGGTGACCCCTGACCTGCTCGAAGTTAAAGTATGATATGCCACTGAGGTTCTCTTCTACAATGCCACAGGCAATATATGACCAAGGAGATACGCGTATTTACCCACAGTTAGGCTACTTCACTTGGATCTGTCTGGCTTCCGAGCTGTTTTGTCATTTAGCAAGCTTCATTTAATCTGTAGTTTGACAGTGCAAAAATTGCCTATTCTGTTACTATCAAGTGTTTCGCCGCTTACGCCAGTTGCGCTGCTTTCGATGATACAGAAAGCTTGCAGCGCAAAGACTGGCGTCATGTCTTTGAAGTCGACCTATCCTAAACTATGTTGATTTTCGTCCAGCGGCGCTAACATCTCGATTGTTTTTAAGGCCCTTTCGTTGGGCAGGTTGGATTGATCCACTTTTACTGTGCATGAGAGTGCCGTATAGTTTTTCCGCACAATAGTGACATTGAGTCATATGAAAGATAATAGCGCTACTTGGTACTGTTCTTTTATCTGCTGATACTGATGTGATACGACACGATACGATGCTATTTTTAGATAATTCAACATATAGTAGTCACAACTTTGAATGTAGTTTCGTGCCGCCTACACAGTTCTGATATGGTTCTGCCAACGCGACCCGGCGCACATTTCAGGCTAAATAAAGCATAAATCAGAAAACGATATTTTCTGTAACTTCGTGACTATATGAAACGACGCAAGAGATGCCACTGTCAGATCTTTGTTAAACATACCTACTTTACAGATAGCAAGCATGCATGTATTGAAGAGGCCGACCGAACAAAATACGTAATATGTCAGACTTTGCGACGTTGACACAACAAAGCCTAGGATTGTAGCGTCAAAGGACAGATCTATTCAGTGTCTCAGCGTTTGCTTTGACCGTCTCACCACTTTCATGTTATAGAGCGTTAGTCTAAAAAGTTGTCTATCTACAGCTGATATTATACGACATTAGTCAAGGCAGCTTCCATCCTTCCCAGCTGTGGCTATTACCACCTGTTGAATTCGACTGAGCTTGACGATATAACGACAACGACAACAACAACAACCGACAGCATGGTAGATAGATGGGTGCCATATAGAACACCTATTTTGTCAGTAAATCGCGTTACGCAAAGCGGATCTATATGCATATATAGGCTATACGTGCTATGGCTGTAACCGACTAGCAGTTGCAATGAGGCAAAGCCGTTTGATGAAACGTTAGCCACCAGCTTCGAATGTCTTCACTGGACATGGCCATTACAAATTAAAATGGTGTGACAATCTTTGATACATGTATCTAGTAATAGTGTTACCTCGCATGATTTTCTTGGTCGTTGGGCCTGATCGCCTATCGTTCGTTCGGCTCGCTATACGAAGGCCTGCTGTCTCCTTACAAACGGCTGTGTGCCGATAATAAAGGTCGACGTGCTCGTTCATCATCAAATTTATTCTTCAGTTCGAGTCTTCTGGTGTCGATTCATCTGTCGCAATCTATTATTACCTGTAGTAAAATATGTATTGCGTGTTCGACTTGTATGGAAAATTATATTGAACGAATATAATTCAGCAGGGTCATACAAGCGACACCTTTTCTAGGGCGCCAGAATAAGCACAATTATGGAAGCTGAAGTTGTAGAATTTAAAATAAAAACTCATAGACAAAAGAAAATGATACTAATTACTTATTGATAGAATAACTCTTTTTTTTAACTGTTACAGTGTATAGGAACGCTCAGCCACAATTCAAGTGGCCGAAAATTGTTGAAAGGCCGGCAGTAGTTTCGACTGGGGATATCGAACGAGGTGTTTGCTTAATCACGACCGCAGTGATCATCTAGCAGAGCTGGCCATCAATAAATCAGGCTCAAAATGTCCAACTGTCGATATAGAAAAATATCATCCAGAGCCTTTTTGCACCGAACAAAAATCGGAGCATATAATTATCATCTCTTTCGAATAACTTTTTTCTAATAATAATAATTTTCAATGAATGGTAAATATGAGAAATTTTTTTCCGGTGCATAAAAAATGTGTGTATATATCTTTGTGTATACTTATCTCTAAAGCAAGTATTGGAACCGTCGGGGTTCAGTTGTTTTAGACACGGGCACCTGGTTTTGTGAATAGCAAGAAATCACTGCGTTCATCTTGCATACGTAGTAAAATAAAAACTCAGCTATACAACCGTACAGTATCATTATATTACTTTGCAGATATTATTATTAATTAATGAACCTGCCTCCCACCGTGTGGGTAGGTTCTCTGAAAAAGAAATCATGATTCCTTTTTAACTATAATTTTTATTATACCGGGTGTGCTATATTTCCCCGCCTTTCGTATGAAGCGAGATATGTGCTCGCTCACAAAAGCTGTTCGACCATGACGGCAGTACACTATATGACGATAACCAGACCGTGTTTCTGTACAAAAATCAGGAGCTATAATCATGGAATGATTGCGAGGGATGCACGTCACTCTGGCAAGGTCTATGGTCCTTCATGAACGAATTTGCTAAATCACAGCCAATGATAATAACCATCAAGAGAATCGAGCTCCTAGATAATCCTGTTTGCTCCCTAGAAATTCTAGCCTATATCGATATCTTAACAACTCAGGTCTCATTAGAGAGGCTTGAATTGGTCTATTCCTGGAAAGACAGGTATCCACGACAACAGACTGTCAAATCAGAAAAAGATCATAGATAATGCATCGACAAATTTCCTTCTAGACATATCGGCAGCAGACGAATCAGCTTAGAAAATTAAATGTCGCCGAAGATAAAGCAAACAAATCCCGATTACTTACTCAAGTTGTTCAGCTTGCAATTTAGTATGAAGCTAGGTAAAGATTAGCGCGTATTATCTCTACTTCCAGCGATGCTGGCGCCCTGTTATTATGGAAATACTTCATCGAGCAGCAATCATGATAAATGAGGTAAACGTAACATAGACAAACAATGTAATAAATCGAAGCGTCAAGTACCGGCTATTTCTCTATGGAAGAACCTCAGTCCATCCACTACTTGAGCAGTTACAAGTAAGATAACCTTTCTGCTGGAGTGCTATGCTTGTAGATAGAAGTACTTAGGTTTGCTTCAAGCTGACCTTCGTTGTGTACCAACAATTATCACATGAGCATTTACAGAATTCAACAAAACAGTAATGGCCTTTTGATTACACTATCTGTTGAAGGTGACTTGTCAAGATAAAATAGCGTATAGGTAACTTCCGAGTTTTTATCGAACTAATTAACTTAAGTCGCATCACACAAACGAGCTCTTAATGGCTTTCGTCCACCATTTTTGCTAGCACCGAAACGAATGTCACTGATGGCCTCACCATTGTGTCACGGCTGAACCGCCGAGTTCGTATTGTCTATAATTTATGATGAAAGGATTTTTGAAGAGAACCGCCATCGGATGGGCGTACAGTCGCTTGTCTTCTACCAGTTCGTACCTTCGCTAAGAACACGTTCCGTATGTTCCGCCGCACTCTCTGTCTACGCATCTCGTGACTGTAAGAGTTGGCCATTGCTAATCCGTTGCCGTACAGATAACAAGTAACGATTGAACTAGTCGATAAATTGTTTCCATGGCGTAAAACTCACACAGGAACGCTAAACCGTTCTGATGAATAGCTCTGGACTGGAAAGCTAGCGTGAGCCGAGTTAGGAAATTGTAAGAGGTCACGTTTTCACGCCATTGATCTTCTAGACCTCCCTGTCTGACTACTCATTCTGAAGTGAAAAGTGAACATGCTACTACGACAGGTCATCAAAGCCAACTCTATTTTGTTCTTGGCAGCTAGATATAACGATCGCACTTCGGAGCATGCTATCATCGGGTCTAGCGTTAGCTCAGGATTGTGAGGCGCGAAAACGAGGCAAGAATAAGAACAAAAGAGGTCTTTGTGGATGCATTGAGACGCATGGTTATTCAGTGGCGGTTAGCAAACAGTACTATGGTCTGTACTTGAGAATAGTCGACAATAATCTTTGCCTATCCTAGTCGATCAGTTTAGATGGGACGATGACGACCATCAAATCAATCCATGCAGCGACCGATAACTAATAATATGCCTAATTGTGTGTCAAGAGCTGTGCTAAGCTTTCCGAAGAAGAGCCGCTGTGTCATACGTTGGTACAAAGTAAACATGCTATATATCTATACAATATTGCTGTACATGTATTTTAGTATCCAGTAGTTTTATTCCCCTCATTAGAGCGATCGTATGTATCCTTGTCACTCTGGCGTAGCTGGTTCCATCTCTAGCGTTCCGGTTCTTCAAATCAGCGCCTCGCTACCTGAAACAGATGACGTTTCGTGCCGCTTTCTTTTTTAATTAACCGTTCAATGTTTAAGACGCTCATCGAGACCACTATACGGGTTTCTCTAGCCTCGACGACGCGTGCTGAGTTAGACAAGCATTCAGTAAACAACGCGTAAACGTTATTTCGTAATTTGCAAGAGAGATATTCATTATATAAGATCCCTATCTGGTTCCAGTGGTTTAACGCTTCCATATTACGTATGTTTTTTTTTTTGTCATGTGACAGTTGAAACAAACAACAAAATAAAAAAGCATTTGTAGAAGCTTTAATGTTGTTCGGCCAGGAAAGATCTTTCGAACTTAGGTAATGAGCGCTTGAGAAAGCTGAGCTCGACTAGCTTTTACCGTTCGAACGGATGCCGTTATTGTGTGGCATATAAAAAACTTTGGCCGGGGGGTAAGGGAATTAGTTGCGGCCGAAATGCTAGGAAAACCAGTCAAATGGAAAATAATGGAAGGAAACACGCGAAAGCTCCGCACAGTGGCGAAGTAAATCGCAGATAGTAATCGCCTTGTTACTTGTACTTATTTTAAACAATAATCTATGGCCGTGTGCAGCAGCTTGATGAAGTCAGATAAACTTATAGAAGCTAGCGATAAGCAACATAACAAGACAGTACGATCCGTAGCATAACATATTAGACAAAGTGGTACCATGCGATTAATTCTACACATTTCAAGTAAATGCTTGCCGAACGATCCCTGTTTGATCGAAAAGTTCCCTGAAAGTTTCAGTTATTTCATTGCATAGATCCGGGGTTCTTTCTAGAGAGTTCCAGTAACCAATGGTATCGAAGAAATGCCTCTGGGCATTAAAGATTTTTCGCGCATTTTCAAACGCTCGATTCACTACCGCGATAGACATACAAGATAGCTTTTATCGACGAGTCCGGGCACAAAACTGACTGCTTGTGACAGCGAAGTAAAATGAAGAAAAGATTATCTTTGACGAATGAAAAAACCAACTATTGATAATAATGGCACATCCGTGTTGTTTCTATTAGTGAGCTTTTATTCATGAAAGTGTCAAAAAGGCGGACATCCAGACATTTCCAATAGGCCCATTGACGTGTGATCGATCGCCGTAGGGGTGACATGTACTGCATAATTACCGCGAAATAATTACTAAACGCATAGACTTTAATTCAACTTACGCTGGAGGAAAGGTATGAATTATCCATTAATCGACTTAGTTATCTACAGACCCTACGTCCGACCTCTCGTGTGACTCTGCACAGTGAGCTTGAAACGAACAGATGCGTCGTCGCTCTCGTAGACGTATTCAACGTGCATAGCTTTCGTTGTTAGTTTTCCACATGTATCTGATCCCGATTTTTTGGCCTTGCGCCTATTTCAGAGGGACATACATCGTAACTGTTGTATAGGTCCCGCATTGACTGTAAGGTAAACAGAGTAAAGTGAATTGATTTATGCCAAAGATGCCTCCCTGACGGTCAATATACTTCGTCGAAGAATCTCAACAGGCTAAATGCTGTCATTAGATACGTATGTATATTGCTTAACTTTGATCATAGTTGTTGTAGTACTTCATTGTCAATCATTCTTCGCTTCACTTCTTCAATAATATCCCATAATGCATTCCTGCGAGGGATAATAGACTTCATTTAATCTGCCATTAGTCTGAATATATTTAACATTCCTTTTAAGTTGTATATAACTCGTGTTGTGTATTCACTGGAGAAAATGTATTTAAATATATGCCAAGTAGGCACAAATAATTTTACCATACAACATTATTTATTTTAGATAAAAAGACACCTTCCCTTGCCGCGACTTTCTAAGCCCAGGCCTGGGCCTAAGACAAGGTCAGCAAATAACTCTCTAACATATGACTCTACAACTTAGACAATACCAAAGTCCGACAAGAAGCTCTACATTAACATGTATATCTTACTCAATATAGTCACTGCTGTATATTAATACACAATGACCTATGTGCATATCTATACGAGATGCAAATATAAGGCCACGCACGCACGATCTCGTTGTGGGACCATCCTACGCAACTTGAGTAAAACAGGCGTCAAAGGTATCCGCCTTTGATCGATCTGAACAAACCAGAAGCTAGGTCAGAGCACTAAAAATCTACTGCATTGTGATCATCGAACGTACTGAAATGACTGCGAAAGCACGCTTGGTATAGATACAGCGGCAGGTGCTAAAACAGGGTCTCTTTTCTCGGAGCCGGACACTTTTATTGCCCGGCTCCGAGGAAACGCCACCAGAGACGAGTGATTACTATTTTATGTTCCGACCTTCTGCAAAACGTACTAAAATACAATTTCAAATTTGCAATCCGAATACCTTAGGAAATATAGAAAAATAGCTGCGTTTGTTCGTTCTGATAGTAAATTGTCTTAATTAGCTATAATTTACTAGGTAAAGACACAATAGCATAAAAAGTACCTCGGAACTTCAGCGAAATAAAGATCTGAATGGAACACTGGCAAACACTGGAGAAGATGTATGCGCCTTCATTCATTTGGAATTTTTTGCGTACGAAAACGTGCGTAGCAAGCCCTAGAGGGGTTGTTACATTTCAGCCATATTTGCACTGTCCTTTAGAAATGCGGTTTTTTTCGTAAACAGGGTTAAGACGAGAAAAAGAATCTGGAAAATACAAACAGATATAAATGCAGGATGAGGTTTTGCTTCAAAGCATCGCATCATAACTAAGACGTGAAACTGTTGATACCTCATCTATACGCTGTGTACAGGTAGCCGGTGTCATTATCAAACAAAATCATTTAATGAACGGCGTTAACTGTTTACTAATGTGAGAAACAATGGTGGCGTGGCAAGGGACTACGAAATAGATGATATCGTTATTTGTCGTTTACTTCCTTTAAAACTACGTAACCGTCTAAACAGTCCAGCCGATGATCGCCATTTTGATTGACGTACTACAGGTTTAACGAAACCAACAACATATCCGGCTAGCAGAGGCTAACAGAGAGTTGAGGGTTTATAGCAACAACATACGCGATCTTCGCCATGATGCCGTTGATAAAGACAGTAAGAAAAATAGACAACGACCCTTGGTAGTCACCAGTCGACAGCCAACGTTAAAGATCGACGAGATGTCGTTGAGTTCGTTAACGAATAACTGGAAACAGGCGGACGTAGCGACCAGATGCAATACATGGCTGCCTTTTCTTTACCGATACAAATCGTTCAACGCGTGCCAGTAGGAACCGACATATGCAGTGATCGTAATAAAGATTTTTGCTAATCGATAACACAGACACGTTAGGTAAAAACAGATAACACTATCACGGGACCCATAAGATTATAAGCGGCAAGCCCGTGATATTGTGGCCACATTAGTACTTAGTCATTCGCTAATTAACCTATACCATTTATTATTATTATTATGACGCAGTAGCTAACGGGGAACGAAACGGTCGATGCGAGATACAGGCTTAATAACCGCGTGCGAACACGGCATTTCACTTTATCATGCGCGGGTCGATAGCGTGATAAATTTACCATCCTTCAGTATCGCAATAATTACAAGGTGTTACAATTATTCAATACATGATATGGTAAATAGAATCGTAACGGCCGCGAGAGTGGCGGCCAGCGGAGGAAACGACGAGCAAAAGGGAAATTCAAGGGCTAGAACGTATCGCATGCAAAACTGAGCGATATAGCTGAGAAACCCATTATGACGTCGTTCCGACGTATTGTATAATAAAGTGCATTTCGTCATTAAATTCACCTGACTGATGCAAGCCGTTTGGGATACAGGCTGATAGTTTGTCGAGAGGAACGGTAACACTGTGGGGGTAACAAGGGGACATATGGACAAAATAGGGTTTAATTTTGAGCCCTCGTAATTGGACATGTGACGAGTATAAATCAATGTTGCTGCCGCTGCTGTTCGTCGTGACCTCGTATAAATATAGTATTTTCCACATTGCTACTACGATTTCATGCCAATCGGTTGATTCCAGCCAGTGCTAAAGAGAGCATCCTTGGATGGCAAGTAGCAGAGTTGCACACGCAGAGTAGCTAGCTCTGCTGATCAAGGTCAAGATCTTGTTGTTGTTGTAAGCGTTGAATATTTACCGCGTCCCTTTATAAAATGGCTCAAAATTTCCTTAGCTGATCGGCCATCAAGGAGCAATCCTCGAAGACATTGATTAAGTTATTGCGTCGTCCAATGCCGTTAACCTTAACGGCGTCGTTCATCTTAGCATAGATTACCCCTGATCTATACGCGATTGCATGCAAATCGAGGTATATTTTTCTTACAGTAGCTTCCAACTGTGAACGTATAACATTCTGGATAGTGTTGTATAATAGCTTTATAGCGAGCCACTGCCAGTTGCGATGCTTCGAGTTGCCACTCGTCACTCAACTTCCAGCTCAGCCCGCTATGTTGGCTTGTTTTCGACCTCGTGCCAATCCAGCAACAGTCGATGAGCGATTGTGCGTGTCTTTTGCTTAGCCGGCCATTGCGTCAGTTTAATAGGCCGCTCGACTAATTTCTTCACGTCAATCGTTCGATAGCAATACATATACTCGTAAATGTATATTATATGGATTTATACAATCTACAAATTGCAGTGGTAGATTCCTGTTTGTGGAACGTTGTATGGCTGTAACGGCCGCAGTAGTCGTCGTTAAATGAAATGTCCGCATAGAACAGCGAGCGAAAAAGACCATCGGTGAACGGTAGCACCAATGATGCCTACAATCACAACGCTAGCCAGTTAAGGATCACCCGTTTCACGAGCTATAAAGACGTAAAAGAACTACATGAAAAAAATGCTCCAGCGCCTATGGACAAGTTGATTGTTATGCAACGTTTTAAATAAATACAGTCGACTGGATTGCTGGCACAATTGAATAGCCGATCCTTGTTTAGGTCCAGCAAATCCTGCATTATCCGCTACTTCGTAAAGGCCACTCATCTCCAACCGAGATCTTCGTTATTTCGCGGCAATAACAATAAGAGACCCATTCCAGCCAGGTAGCAGTTTATTTAGAGTTATCTGGTCGATTGATGTTAGCCGTGTAATCTAAGAGCATTGACGGTTGCTGGTGCCATCTCATTGACAATGACCTTTTCCTACGCCGGAGAGCATAGTATCGACTTGAAAGGAAGGTCATGACATCGCCCCCCCCCCCCCTCTCTCTCCATGACAGGGCAGATATCAGTTGCCCTAGGTAGTAGATTTGACGCCACTTCATACAAATCGACGATGAAAGGCTAGTGAATAACGTGCTGAGTATGGTTGGTAGCTAATTCACTGCCCTATAATACCTAGTCGTCCACAAGGCCCCTGTTATAATGAAACTCACACGACGGTAATAGTACATGAGTCGTTAATTCGACGTAACGACGAAAGAAGAAATGGAAAAGCTGGCGTAACTACCATTTCTATTACACTAATGGTAAACAGGCGATCTCTTGCTCTGGGACCCTGTGCAACATACGCGGTGTGGGCAAACGGGAAAGTCTGACGTGCCTGAAAATACTCATCAGTCATCGGTAATCAACAGAGCGATTACAATCCATGAGAATCGATCAAACCTCTATTGCTTTTATAATAAAATGAAAATAATCTAAATTTAAATCACAACAACAACTTCACGTGAAGTTCTTGCGGAAAAAGTATTACTCGTTGTTGTGCTTAAGCCAAAACGCCTCGTTTTTTTATTCATTTCTACTAGTTCTTCAGTCGTATTACATATATATATATATATATTCTTTTTGTTCTTTATTACTTCTACAAAAACCTATATAGCCTGTGCCTATTTATTGCAATACCGACCAAAGTCAGAGCGGATATGTTATGTTGGATACAAAATACTATATACCGAAGTGATAAAAAGACCACGTCACTTTCTACAGTGATAAAGGAGGAATTCGAAATAGGAGAGCATACAATCTTGTAGCACTGGTCTGACTTTGTTATCTTGAAAATCTTTATTTTATTATAGCACAGCAATGTAGCGGTATGGGCTGTTGTTAAACAAATATATCCGGAATAATTTTTCTATTTGTCATTATTTTCACTAACCTTACTGGCACCATCAATTGCCAAATTTCAAGATAAACCTCTGGGTTATGAAGATTATCAGATTAAATGTTTGTCTACCTATCTGCAGGGTTAGTTCTGCTTAGAAAGGCTTTAATCAGCTAAAAGCTCTTGCTTTATTCGATGAACTCAACTTGAAACCAACAAACGAGTTCCCTTTGATCTGCGTTACCGTGTATTTGATTCACATTCACCATTAACTTTTCAGGGCGTGATTTAGTCCTCCTTAGACAAGGAAACTCCCGTGAGCAGATTTACAACATATGGCTGCATAAGTAGATAAAAATTGTTTGTCTCATAATTTTCGTCGTTTGCTTTAGTAGGCCATTCAAAACTGAAACGGCGAAACCAGTGGTTGTCACGTCTTACTTAATTAAAAAGTGTAGGTTCACTAGAAAGATGCGGTTTAAAAGTACACTTCACAAAACAGAATATCTTCTACCAATGACAAAGTCTGTCTTGATGTGCTCAAATTTAAAGCGAAACAGAGCTCTCCATCAATCCGCAAACGAATCGAGTTTAACTTGCAGATAAATCAAGACAGACCTTACTGAAAATACGCACTTAACCTTCTCAAAAGTGTACGACCCTTATCATTCCCTCCAAGTTTGCAGACTGCCAACATACTGAAGTGACTGCCCCGTAAACCACTGGATCTAGCCTCGCGCTCAAAGGAGCGATCCCCTTGTCTGCTGAAAAATAGAACTTCAACTGTTGGGCTGCTGACAAACGCGTCTTTAGCCACTCGCCATCGTCGTTACAGAAGCCCAAAGCGAACGGCAGCAGAAGCAACAGGAAGAAATATACTAAAGTTGCCTCCTTTTTTCGTCGCTACCTCATCACTTCTGTTTTCAGCTTAGAGCGAGTAAACGGAGGGCTTATAAAGAGGCAGCTATGAACAGCAACGTCCGCGTAACATCAGACAAACGATGGTCACTCCGAAGGAGGTCCGCTTTGACTGTGGCCTAGCAATGTTGGTGCACTCCCTTGTCCTAGTTGGTGAAAGCATTATGCATAGTTGCTAGCCGCTGACCGCTGTCCGGCATAGCTAGCATGCCCGAACCGCATATGTGGACGTTGTGGCTGATGGGTTGGCTAACCAGGGACAAAGCCCAGATGTATACAGTGGGCCCGAGGCAACGCCAACGGCAATGAGCTCTAAGAGTGCAGGAAGGTGTTGGTAGTGTACGCGAACGAGAGCAAACATAAAGGATTCAAGTAAGGGGAGGGGGAGACTTTCTGGAGACAGAGAGCCGTAGGTAACTGGGGATCCAACAGGGGTTCAAGCCTGCCACTATGACATGTAGTATGTTCATTGGTTGGGTCTGCACTACTCGGATTTACCACGACAAGCGAACATGCAAGCGCGGCTATGCCCTAGAACAAGTCGCTAAAAGGAGGAAGGCGTTGTGCCCTTACAACAAGTTCAGTCCAGCCAGTTGTTGCCCCATACAACTCAGTCGCAGCTGTTGTTAGGGCTGGCCTGTTGCAGCATAGCTGGGGAAGTAATGGAATCACGAATATGGACACGTCGCTTTACTCTTTCGAGGAGAGCAAAGTACAACTCGTCTTCGTGTTAGTCAAATTGATTTGATGGGTTAAGTGGCATCGGGGTCGTCGCTTTAATGGAAACGGCGTTATTTTTGGTAATAGCACCATGGATAATTGCTTTTTCCATGAGCGATAATTCATGAAATATGTACTCACATAAGCAAAAATACTATGTCTGCTTAGATCCCTCAGATAGATATTATCACTTATTAAGGGCGAAAGCCAGCCTCTAATTTAACTGAATTTCTCGAATCGAAGTATCCCCTAAAGAGTGATGTAGTATTATGGGAAGAGTGAAAAAAGCAAAAAAATGGTTAGAAAACTATTTCTTTAAATTGAATTAATAAGATGAAGCGGTACAATATTCCAGCTTTGCTATATGACGAGTGAAAATGCAATTGACGGTTGCCTGTTAGACAGGCGATGTCGGGCATCCTTTGCTGAGGCGCCCATTATCTTCCCATATTGGATTTAGTCTGGTTCAAAGCCATTTCACAGAGTTCCGTTTGTAGAAAGCATATAATTAATTTCGGCTCTTTGATAAAGGGGTGAGGCTAATGAAAATTCCAAGCACGCCCACTAAACGTTATTCTAGAATATGGCCTGCTTCACACTTGGTTCATTAACTGTATGCCATAATAATGTTAGTGAAACTTAGAATCGTCTGATCATGTATATAAAAACGTAATAGTACGTGAAAATACGGAGTGACCGTTTATCTGTCGACGACTCTCAAAGGAGACGGGGGCTCCTAAAATTCAATTCAGGCTGCAAAAAAAGAACCTTTGCCAAAAGTATAGGGCTAAACGCATTAGCAATTGTGTGAAACACACAACTTTATGTCTTGCTTTCGTTGTATATGTATACAAAGACCTCGTCGCCGCGAACGTGACCCTTCAACTTGAAACCGGTATCGGTCTGCTGAGGAAAGTGGCAGAAGTTGGTGGAAACGCTTGTTTCGAGCTTGTATCTTAAACATCAACAGTCAAACGATGAACGAGTACAGGACAGTTGGCAAGAACGCGTACATTTGCTACCTGAACGCGAACATAAACTTCGAAAGTCTTCCTCTGGGTCGAACAAGATTTCTCTAGTTAGTTAGCTAAATGCCGCTTAGGTTGGACGGGTCCTCGGCCAAGCGTGCATTTCAGATGAAACAACAATGTTCATCTGGTCGCACAGAATGTTCATCGGACGACCGAACACGGAATGGATTACACTAGATTGTAATCCGGGTTTTTTTTCGTACCTATAGCAACATGACGAATGGCTGTAATCGGTCGTCTAAAAAGCTTGCAAAAGACCCGGCACACTTCTGCCAATAGCTAAAATCGTTGTCATAATAGGTCTGCTTGAATTCGACTGACTGCACGTTATGAACCAATTAATCTATTGCTTTCCACAAGTGTTGACGCGGCCCTGTGATCTACGGCAGGTATAACGTGGCGCTCACACCATGACGGTAAAGTCATAAAGGATAGCACAGCAGTGAATCGGCAATAGCAGGAGTATTCACAGGGTAACAGACCCAAGCCCGCTGCATGATAGGCTTATTGTGATTCATCACTTAGCTTTCGTTTCTGTAGGGCGTTCTTTGGTGCGGCCGGCCGTATTGGACGGTACGAACTCAGCAGTGATAGATAGCTACGGGCGAGCTTTAGGAGTAACATTGCAGTTAGTTAAGTTACTGGGCAGAACAGCAGAACGTCACCGCGTCAGGAATGTCGAATCGACTGACGAATCTAGTTTTTGCTACTAATAGCGTTATTATTACAGATCACAAATAGCACTAACTCTGATACAGTACCAATCAACAGGGAAGCGTTCGGCTTGGACAAGGTAGGAAAAATGAGACGTACATCTCTTTATCACCGCCATTCTCATTACAAACGCTAACGAACTACGGACGAAGCCATATCTATTAGGTAACAGGTCGTTGAGTTGCGTCGCGTCTCCGCAACGGCAATGCTAAGATAGTCTCACTTCGATCGGTCAATAGGAAACAATAAGGGGAACTTTTTGCTTATATAGTAGCTAGAATATCGAAGGCAAAAAACAACAACAGCTTAGCTGGATGCAGAAGAATTGCTCGAGCGACAAACAGGTCGTCCGACTTCTTCGTTCAAAGGTCGAAATATGCGCAAACGAGCTTTCCTACTGACGATAGTATTTTCATCATCCACCTAGGTGGAACCATTTGTCCGGATAGGACATGATGCGTTCCGTTGACGTGCGATTGCAGACGCCGACAAACTGGGCCAGCTAGTGTTGCGTTGATTTGTTTTACGAAGCGAACGGATAGAGCCGAGATGACGATGACCTTGCATGAGCATCATGGATGTTTGTTTGGCTCAAATTGGTCAATATTCGAACGTCTACCATCCGGCCGTGATGTGCGCGGCGACGCTTATGACTCAAAAAGAAACGTAACGAGAAAATTGTTACCTGCAACAATCAAATATATACATTCGATAATTATTGAAGGGTAGATTAAAGCTGTGCCCTAGAACCGTCCGAAACGGTAGGTAATCGGTTATTGCACTTCTAAAAAACTACAATTTATTTACTCGCATAACTGTTTCATCGTGACCTTTATTTGTTATCACTGATCACTGTAGATGATCGATAACGAACGCCGACGACAAATAGCTACCGTTTTCGGTGGCAGAAATGTTCGTTGCTAATCTGACTTATTGGCGTGCATGTACCTGCCTCATGCAAGATATCTTCACGCACGAGCGATCTAACGCCCCGTCGAGCATTACAATTAGCTAAAATACCTTTATCTAATTGAAACGCACGCGGTGCATCGTCTTCGCCAAATGGCGTATTTTTGTCATAAACAAAACAACGTTCCATTGCATTCTGTAAGTTCGTTCTTCGCTTGATATGCTATTTTACAATTGGCACACGGGTTTAAATTCAAAGCTTAATCTCCGAAGTAGCTTTTAGGAAGAAATTGATAGCTTCTATCGCTGAACAATACGTTACTTGAAGATATGTCTACGATCAGTAAAAATGTTGCCCTTTCGAGTAGTCAAACTTAATAGTCGTTCGTAGCTTTCGTTTGTCCTCTCCAACTGTAGACCAGCACGTTTGGAGAATAATCGCAAAGTCAACGAACAATGAGGTCTCAGTTAGTTCATCAAGAAGCTAATCGCGGCTAGAACTCGATAAATAAATGAGTGAATAAATAAATAAAATCTGACTGGTCGCCGTTGTCGTTAATGTGAGACGGAGTCACTTCCGGAAATGTTGAAGCTGGCGCCCGACGCGTAAAACAAATGTGGCATTGATTATCTAAGTTTTGCAGGTCTGCGGAGACATTCACAAGGCCGATGCTGCCAATAAGGGCCAGTGAGACGATAAAAGCGTCCGTCCATAGCCCAGTTGGTTGCCGTTCGTTTATGGCTGGCTGAAATGTAGGAGGACGCCGATGTGAGGTCGGGCTGAGGTGCTCGAGGCAGAGTCTTTTGCCGGTATCATTTTCCCTGCGCGCTGCCGTTTGCGTTTGCTATGTCTACTGCTTCTATCGCGGGTCTTGAATTTACAGAAAAAACTGGTCCGACACGTTGTTTGGGTCGTGCAATCTCGAGAGTGGTAGAAACCATGGTTGCGACAGGTGGTGGCAAACAATGGGGAGCAGACAAATCAGCGAAATGGCGACGGCCGCAATGGACGGGAAAGGAACGCCGTAAAACCAGAAGTGTGGCAACAGAAAGCAGTCATCTCGTGGGCCTTTTGTTAGACGCAAACGATGCTGGCTGCTGTAGCGACAAAGGGCGAAACAAAAGCTTTATGAAAGACGAATACCATCGCCGCTATGTGTGGCCTACGAAAATTAATCGTTGGCCGGCGCAGTCGGCTCAACTAGCGGAAAGCCGATGGAGAGTTCACGTCGCGAAGACGTCGGCCGAGGCAGACCAGATGCAGCAGCCACTAAGCTCGCTGTCTACGGTGACAGGGTGTCAGCCACGCAGAGAGGCAGAAGGTAGCCGCTACTCCACGTAAGGTCGCCAGAGCTGACGCCGCGAAAGTCAACTTTGCAAAGCAAATATTATCGAAATCCGCTCACTGATAGCAACAGAACGGCAATACTCTGTAGAGCCTTGACAGATTGTACTCCGAGAACATACGACGCCGGTGGGTTATACGGTCGACGATCCCTCCTCCGCTAGCCCTTCTTTTCTACTAGGTCTTGTCCTACCCATCCGGGCTGGTTGTATGGTATATATATATATATATGCGATAAGAGGCGAACGCTATTCGAATCACTCGGTGCGTATCGGTTAACCTTACATTGGCTGTGACAGGAAACAGGACTAGCGCCTGTGAAAATGCATTCGTCAAGCGCGGTTGGGTTTGTGAGCCGCTGTTTTTCTTTCTGTATCTTTATATCATACACAACAGCATAATTTACTACAAGCGTTTGCTTCTGGGTCTCCTTTAAGCAAGCTACGGCAGTTCACGCTACTCACCGTTGAGTGCAATTGGCGATTAGCTGTGACAAACTGGTTTTCCATTTTTCGTCACTGTCCCGGGCGGAGTGTGAGGCTACTGACAGAGATGTGCATTTACATAAGCATTTATGTCTGTGTCGGGGGACTAATTAACAAAAGCAACGGATTTCGTCGCCGTAACACAATGGTACTCAAACACGTGTCGCACTAGCTATTCCTATGGCAAATGCGCGGAACAGGTTGGCACGTCATCACTATGATTCTAACGAGAGCTGGCTGGGGTTTCAGCTGGAGAAAAAGTGCGCAAAAATTGAGACAAAGGGCGGTTAAAGAGAACGAATAAGAGTCGTAACGTTATTCACAAGTACCACAGCGATGGGAAACATTCGTATCCAGAGGACTAGATCTGTGTCTTAACGCCGAACCCAGCAAGGAATTCGTGGCCGATAGACAAACAACGGTGTGAACATATCCCTGTGTAGAATGTGTATGTGCGCGCAAGCAGGGAGTGCTGTCGATCGCCGGTAGAGCGCCATTATGTACATTGAGACGTCAGGGAATGGGTACATACAGGCCTATCGAAGTGCCCTGAAGACCGAGTGTAAAAGACTTCGTAAACTTCAGGTAAAGGTTAGGTTGTTAGGTAAAGGCAAAAGCCGGAACAATAGACAGAAAAGATATAACAATTACTGTATGTTTTTCTGTACCTGGTTGATATTGACCATAACGTCACAACAATCTTTAATCTGAATCTCGAAGGTTCCTTTTGATATTTAATATTTTGTCTTTTTTGTCAAAGCTGGAACCGGGACGGACAATTATACCTTTGTGAAATAGTTTTATAATGAAAATAAATATCTGCCGCTTTATTAAACACAACTTGTATCTAATAAGGAAAAGTTGTATTCGTTTTATTAGGTCGAAATATTTCTTAATTAAGTTCTCGAACACGACTTTTTTTTTTTAAATATATTCAAAAAGTCAACTGGAGTGAGTTCAAACTTCAATTCGTTCTCGAATTAAGACCTTTTATCATTCTGAAGGCGAACTTAGTCAGTTTACATCCAGTAAATTTATATGTTATGAGGAAAAAAAAAACAGTCAAAAGCGTATCTGAATTATACACATAAGCACAGTATCCAACAAAAGGGACTCGTTTCCATAGTTGATGTAATGGTACTTTGAATTTCGAAGGAATAACTAGTTATCAAATAGCTATCACACCGTACAAAGATGGAACTGACCCACGGAGTATCTGTCCGTAACAATTCTACTGGGAGCAATTTCATTGTGGCCTTCAACGAGTATTTTCTGTGCTCTTTTAGTAGCGCTCTCAAAAACACGTACCTGCTCTAATCAGTCAAGCACTTCAATCAAATTGCGTGAAATAAATATCACCAGCAATAAAAGTATCGTTGCAGAATTACTGTATCTCATAAAATCAGTTGAAATTGGTGATATATTACGTAAAGTATAATTTTTTTTTCCTACTATAGGCATATTCGGCCGAAACGTAAATGGGGCATCGAACTTCAACGATGTATTCTCTACCATACAATAAATGTTATACACGTTTATAAAGCTGTTGTCATCAACGGTTCACCTGTATACTACATCTTACCACACTTTGGTTCAATCTGTTTGTAAAAATAGCCAAACAACTGTGAGCGAAATCATCTTCTCTGTTAGTTGAAATAGTACATCTACATGTATGTTGCTATTAAGAGCGTCTACGCTAATGGCCTATCTGATGGCTCTGAAGCTAGTAGATTTCGTTTTATGGCTATATGTTTATATCTACAGAGTCATGAAGTTACCGTGTAAGAGGCGACAAACCATTAATTATTACCGCCAATTAGCCTCCAAAAAGCTCCGATTGTCCCAAGTCCGATCTGGAGCTCTCGAGTGGAGGACGTCTGCTGGGACCAAAATCTGATACCCACAATGTGCGCAATATTCAGTGTTTCTAATTCTATCGATAGGATTATTGGAACTCTTCATTATTTTTCATTTCACTGTTATGCAATATATGTCCTTGCCGTCGATCACATTGTAGCATGTTTACCGATACGCGTAACCTCAGTTTTCCGAACCGGACACATACCCCGGGGGGGGGCCATGCAATTTAAGATATTTTTCCAGCTTTTTGCTGAGAAACACATATAACCGAATAACTATACTATTGTGTGGATCTAGGACGGTGATAGGGCATCTTTGGTTGTCTGCGACCTTTTCATGTCAATTTTTTTTAAATATCTATTATATAGTTCAATTGAATGCTACTCCTTCTAGCGACTGATTTCCCGAGGAAGCGGCATCCGCCTTTGTTGTCAACAATGCTGTTTTACTCAACTGTCACATCTGACCGGGCCCACGATGATCCAAAAGTAACAGAAGAGATACGGCGCTGTAAACAGGGATGACTAATGAAATCAGAATATTCCACAATAAAAGTATGCATACAAAAAAATATAGTATATTAAATATAGTTCGTTCGATCGCAGTGTTCTACCAACAAAAAGTGCCGTCAGGCGAGAATTCAGACTCGATTGTATCTATGACAGCGAAAAGTTGGAACCGTTGCTCTGTGGATCACCAACTGACAAGTGGCAAGCTCATCGTCTTCTGAACGTGCATCTTTATGGCTGACAAACAATGCATGATAATACCGAAGAGCCTGCATGTGCCAGGCTAGACCCGCGCTAGGGAGGTGTTACATTGTGGATCTGACGTGCGACCAGCATAACAGAAGGGCAATGCCAGTGCCAAACAGCCAAGATGTATCGATGTTTGAAAGGCATCGACAGGACGGCAACGGCACCACCAGTATAGAATGTGATGCGGTTCTGATCCTCTGGTATCATTGCGACCGTTGATTCTGATGATTTCACTGTTGTTCGCGGCAATGTGCGATTAATATTGAGTTTTCCTTTGCTGTATTCGAGAAACCGAGGGGCAACAGTAGCATCGAGTCAGACTCGCGCGATCTGATCCGTTCACTGACGCGTCCCGACGCGCGTCGAAACCTGAAGGTCACGGCGTATCGTAAACCGGAAGTACACAAATAATTGTTCGCATGACTGAATAGCTGCTCGCTGATGTGACTGAGCCTGTAAATATACCTGTATCTAGACTGGCACAGATTTTCGTCAAAAGTTCGGCAATTGACGGATGCTCAAAAACCTGGTGCGACACTCATGCTTTCCGTTGTTCCGACGCCTGCCCGCCTTAATATCGTTTGTTAGTGGTCGGTGACGTTACACGTGCTGAACGACGCTCTGTTATTCCACCATTGAGGTCAATAGTTTTTTTTTTTTTAACCTGATACGAAAAAAGAAGAACGAGACAGAAATGAACGAAACCGAAGGGACGCCAATGGATTTACGCTAGCCGATTTCCAATCGTGCACATTTAACTAAGTACAAGGTATATACCGCGACTGCCTCATACGCTCAAAACAATGACTCACCAATATTACTGATGATTTTATGGCATTGTGACAACTTGACGATTAACTTCTTCTTCTTCGTCTATCCTACTACAGTTGCATGTAATGAACTTATCGTCTACCCAGGACCTCTCGCCAGAAGAGGAGATCGCAGAAGGATAATTGTAAAGCAAACACTGAATCTGGCAATATAATTGAGTTTGCAACCATGCCATTTTGGCTATACGGGTAAACATCCCTTAGCAAGTTTCGAACTTAATCGAATCATATTTTACACATTTTTTCTCGCACGGCAACTGGAATAAGGATTCTAATTTAATAAGGGGTTAACTTGGATCACTCGTGTACATTTACGAACTCAACAAGCATCCATATTTGCGTACTGCTGCCCCTACACGTATCGTACGTGTTATCCTGTTAGAATCTGCGTTATTCCGTTGTGGAGCCGTGTCGAGTGCTGATCACCCGTCGCTGGCAGGAGTTGCAGTCATCAAGGTGAAGGTAAATAGAAAAACGTGTTAGAGTTTAATTACCATATTTTGATATGACTCATTTTTGGCATTATGATATTTGCATCACCCTTGTTGATTGTGCAGTAGTAAGTGATGACGAGATAGATCGTTGATCGTATTCAGTTGTTGGTAAAGCCTAGTGCTTTAATGTGTCATTGGTTGCCTTTGTCAGTCGATCGTTTTAACATAACAACAAGCGAACTTCCGCGAATCGTTATACAACGGTAACCTCTCTAGCAAGGGACGACCACTGCGTGTACAGATAACAGGCAGCTACAACTAACCGCATAGATAATAATGTAGGAAAAAAACAAGCCAATCACATCGCTTAGGTTTCAACGAGCCGAGAGATTATAGCAAAGCTGGCCTTTAGCACGCTTCAGTCTTCAGTGCCGTTCCGTAAAAGCGTGTTACCGTTACAACACCGTCTGGTGAATAATAGAATCAATAACAACTCTCTGATTCCAGTGCGGTACTGAGAACTGTCATAGAAATATTCTGTCATTTGTTAAATCCAAATTAATTTGAATTAAATACGCAAGCCTCAAGGCCGCATCAGACTGAAATCAACCAAGCCGCCCGTCCCGTTTAACTTAATCAATAAAGAGCAAGAACGGAATCAGCATCGCTGTCAAGTTACTGCGAGCAATACTTGACAAATCTTAATAACTAGAATAAGCGGAACACACATCCCACGCAACGAATATAGGTTGGTTATATATAATATAGAAAAAAATACCTAACCCGAAAACTGCATTACCTAGCTACGGAGGATATCTGGTAGGCTGATGGAGTTTAACTTGCTTTGAGTGATGATGTACACAAAACGTGAAACGTGACAATTCCCTAGCCGTTAAATAAGACTTCATTGGCAAGCAAGCGGACTTTGATAATCCACAAAGATCCATACATCACGCTGGCTCGTTGATACCGCATGTAAATACTGAGGAATTGTCAGCTGAGAAAGGAGTTTGCAAAAATCTGCGTTTGGGAAAACCCTTAGATAAGAGACTAAGACTTAACATAGTTATGCTAATATAGCATTTTAGGGGCATAATTTAAGCGTTAAGTCCAGTCTTAGTCCACAGGTCAAGGCAAGTTCCTTTGAGGATGAACTGAACCAAAATAACCGTTCTATCAAGGCTGATTGGGTTGCCCCATGTGTTAACGGAACATTGAGAAGCTTCATAAAGGACACGTTTTACAAATGCTTACAGAAAGGCTAACTGTACTATAGCTATATTCAGCGTTAACCGGTTTATCCTCGAAGTACCAAATGTCTGTGGTAGAGGACGATATGTCTTATGAAGGCCCGGTGGTCACCAAAATAAACACTATCTAGTCTGCTTGCAAAGAACACGATGCCTAAGGATAGTACCTTCCTATAAAGGATAAATGAGTTTACAACTGAACCTTCCACAGTTGCTCGTTTTAATCAATCGTCACTCAAGACCGCGTTGCCTATGCGTACAATTAACAAGCGGCTGGTCCAATCAAATCTGAATTGATCACAGGATGACAACAGTAGTAGTAGTAGTAGTAATTACCTCTGAAGACACGTCGTGGGAGGTAGTATCAAAAGTTTTCGCTGCATCTAACAAAGGGTTACATCTATTAATGGCCTATAAAGGAGACGCTTGCTCCATCGTAGAAGCGGATGATGTAGTTATAAATATGGCAAAAGAAAAGCGGAGGTGAACGTTTACAGAACACTTTCTTTCAAAGAATTTCGAGTTAAAGAAAATTATAGTTTTGAGTCTATAGTTTGTTGAATATGATTGCTGCCCTCAGCTGTAAATAAAGGAACCACTTAGCGATGCTAGAAAAACAGAAGTCTAAAGAAAGTGCCAGCGGGTGGGCAATGTTTTCTGGAACATTTTAGATGGTAGAACAGCAGTATACGAACCAGTGGAGTGGGCTTACATGGACATGCCAAATGAAAAAAACTAAATTTTCGCTAACAAATGAAAAACTAATGAAGGGGCAAAGGGAACGTCCTGAAATAATTAAGGAATGTGATCCTAGCGCGACAAGGTGTACCCACTTTTGCGTGAAAAGATGCAAATAATTCAGCTACTTCGTTCCAGCTTTTTAAAAGTTATATCGTCAGATTCTGCAGTATTTGATCGAGAAATCTCTCAGTACGACCGCAGATTTCGTTAGCCAGACGCCATAACGATTTAGTGTCAGTTGAAGACATTATAGTCTCGCCAATATATCTGCTGCACTCTCAACTACGATCTGATTGATATTTTTTTCTATGCTTTGCTAGAAGTGAGCCGTCTGCAGTCGGTCAGATTTTTTCACCAGGAAAACAATATTGTAAATATTCTATAGGGTCTCGTTTAAAAAAATAACTGAGGAGTTTACTCGTACGATGGTCTCCAATTAACAAAGACAAGACTACTGAAGTACAGACAAAAATAATTTATTTAATAATTTTTTCGGATTCCTCGAGTTGGATTCAAGGACAAGTGTCGCAAAATGCAAGAAGAGAATCTCTACCATATCCGCACCGGACGGCAAAAATGGGTCATCTCTATACGTTTCAGATTTTTCGCCCATCATTCAATCAGGTACCGCTAATAAGAAGGAAAGATTTAATAGGTAATTTAGAGATTTCTTTTCTGTAGCCAGCAAATTTATGTTTCTTGATATTTGAATTTATGTTTCTTAATATTTCTTGGAAGTGAATTACAACGTTGCCGTTTATTCCCACAATAGTTTCATCGACTTTTCGAAAGTAAGTTTCACGTACAAGGTCCTAGCTGTAGGCAGCACTTTATAACCTGTATCTATCCATCAGACAATAGAACGAATTGGATAGAATGCATACCCCTTGCCAGTAATTTTACTAATTATTCAAATTTACTTTTTACTCGAATGTCGCATATATGAATATAGGCTACGGTTGTTTGTGCGAGCATATTTGGCAAATTGCCCTAATCCCAGGTTAGGGAAACAAGGGATGCGACCCGTGTAGATGAAGTGGACCTCCTTTGAGCGATATGCCCATTGCCTATATGAGCAGCAGGCACATCTATCATTATCATCATCATCATTATTATTCAGAAATTGTTTTTATAGAGCCTGGTGGTTGTTTGTCTAGTTCTGGGAGTCTGTTATGCACGCGAACGACATGTATATTTACGTGCAATGGAGACAATTCTAGCAGAGACAGATTTTCGACTACACGTGAGGAGCAAATCTATGCAGAAGGCGGCCAAGTGTTGCCGATAATGTCAGCAGAGATGGTTATAGTTTTTGCTGTTGACTGTTTTCGGCAGTCGAAGCGTTACTGTGTGTTACCATCCATTTGTTCTTCCTGTTCCCTTTTTTTTTTTTTTTTTCGCATACACAGCGAATCGTCCGTCTAAGCCTTGACTTATATTTTGCTCGGCATCGCTCTCTCCCTCCATCGCACCATCAAGACTGCCGGTGTCTCTCCTACAATCGTCTTCTTCGCTGGATTTATGTGTGCTCTATTCATCTGGTCCTGTCGTGTTGCTTTGCCTTTACGGTTTGTTCAATGTCGCATGTTCGCATGTAGTAACGTCATCGACCTCGCAGAGCTGCTGTACGCTGCTGTTGGCCAGTGCTTCTTGGGGCTGGGGGCGGAGGTGGCTTGATCAGCCGTCTTGTGTTTGTCCCATTGTGCTTGAAGCTTCTATCGATCTCGGCGTTGCCATTGCGTTCGAATAGCCAGAAGCAGATACATCGATAGCTACGGGTACTACAACCCCTTCAATGCGACCAATCGTACGCTTCAGACGTCGAGTGGCACAGCTGTCCTCGGCGTGATGGGAAGTTTTACATCGGTTACCAAATGATACAGAGCAATTATGACCTCGCTGGAGACATCATCTTTAAAGTCAAGCTATAGCCATGACATTGAATTACTATCCTATGCTGAACAAGCACCGAGGAGCCGCATGCTATAATCGTATTTAATATGGGCTGATTCATTTCTACAACAACATTGCATGTTTGCGCTTTGAGAACAATTGGCTTCTTCCAGTATACCTCATTAGTAATATAAGTTATACGACCAAATTTCTTGAGAACGGCTTTAGGAGGAAAAGTGACAGCTAGATAGGTAAGTTTAAGTTTCAGTTCGGCTCCAAACCACTTGTGTATTGGGGTAGTGCCTGGCATCCAGAAGCTGAAGGGTAGTAATTTCTGAAAATTAACGGCGGCAGAAGTGCTCTTGAAGTGATGACATATTTTTTTGTGCCTAATTTGTTAAATCTATTTGGGTTGCTGAGGCGGACTTAAGCCCGCGACGACACCGCCGATGACTACCTTTGTCTCTACTGGGTCTTCCAGAACTAGTTTAAAATCTTTCTTTCTCTAGCCTTGCTGCCTTTTCACTGCGTCGGACCTACTGTTGCTGCTAACTGGTACATCAGAGGCTGGAGGAGTGCCCGAACGCTGTTACTGCGAACGACTGACTCCGAGTAAAGATAGCATAAAATTCAAGACAGACAGCGGTGGAAGTGCACGTAAAAATGCGCATCGGCTGGGTGATCGCCGCTCTCAATGGGCATGAAAAACACTGAAGAAACAGTGAGGTACGTCACAACGACGAGAAATACATAAGCTGTTCCTATTTAGGGCACTAGCTATAAACATGCTAGCTCGACCCGTACATTTAGCTTTAACCTGGCGCTGCGCCTGACAGAGAAATACGGCAGCCCAGATAAAGGTCTTTTTAACGAGAAGAGATTATTCGCTGTTACTCTCGACAAGACAATAACGGTGCGTCCTATATATGCGGGTTGTCAACACCAAAGCTTCAGCTTATGCCCAAAAGTCATTCACGAATGCCTACAGTCTGGCGGATCGCCAAAATAAGCTAAACCGTCGATTTCTTTTTTCATGTTACCAATTATTTTGATGTTTTAGCTACAAATCACAGTAATGCTTGAAAATGGTTTTCAATAACGTATATAAGACACCTTCTTGTTTATACAAACTATGGTGTTTTTGTGTTGGTGGCGAGATCGAAGACTGCCATCCGTACCTGTCTCGTTCAACCAGAGGCACCCTTTGAGTGAAATAAGCGAATGTTACGAAAATGTCAATCAAGAGCGCAATAATAGTATGATGCACTGACGAGCGCGGTAATAAATTTAGCCTGCATTACGTAATCACTTCATAATTACATCTCCACATACGTTGTATATTGCGCGTACAACGAGAAAAAATCGAACTCTGTATTACTGTTCAGTATCAACTACCACGCTATAATAGAATATAGTAGATAGTTAGATTTTTTTCGGTTAGGTTCAGCAGTACGCACAAATGGGACCTTGAAACCGATAGTTATCCTAGTCAGGTAGTAGAGGTATTGAGCGACGAGAATCAGATGTGTTCAGCGCTTTGCTATCCAGGAACTATTATTCTAGATCGAGTTAGATGACACAGACACTGAATGGCCCTCTTTGCCAGTTAGATCAATGCTTCTAAGTCCGTACGTTTCACACATACACCCCACGATCTAGGCTCTGGGCACGTGCTAAATCGTAGAACTTATGACATCGAAACACAAAGAAAGAAGGAGTCGAGGGTGAGGAGCAACCGACAAAGAAAGGTCGAAAGAGTCACAATGCTACTATTAGCGTTATAGCACTACGGGGTACGGCAGCATGGGTAGAAGTAGTGGCCACAGCCGGCGGAATAGAATAAACATAAGAAATAGTCGGGACTCCTACACAGTGATAAACAAGCAGACAGGAAGACGAAGTAGGGCCATCAGAATCTGTTGATTCGTCTGTAAGAATCCTGCCAGTGGTAGCTGCCGTAGTGGCAAAAACGCACACCCTTCAAAGGAGTCTGAATAGCTTTGTCGTCTTGTTCTGGTGTAGTGACCAAATGCTTGCCCAGGATTCAACAGAAAGGTAATGAGTGAGAAAAACGGGGGGAGGGTGTCGTTAGAATAAATTGTGACAACGAAAACAATAGATGTGTCCTTTCTCAATTCTGCCCTCTGTGCATTTTGACAGTGACGACGACTTCAACAGCGTATGCGGCAAATGGTAAAAAGGCGATCTTCTTCGTTGTTGGTTAAAACCGAATGATGATAATTGTAATTGTTCCTGCTTCGTAAGAGGACTAGCCAACGTGCATGTGTCCGCAACTGCCAAATTTGATCAAGCAGAGATCGTTTCCTAACCAGCCAATACCTTCTTTAGCACGTGTCGGTTCACGCGCCGCACGAGCCCGTAGCAACATAGAAAGACAATGATAAACCATAGTAATTGTTACAACACAACATTTGTTGAAATTTCACTTGTAACTCTGACAACTTAACTACCATAAACATTTAGGCGACCATGTCCCATCATCTAGTACTTGAGACAGTAAAAATGAACGCAGCTCTCTTAATAAAATATACTTAGTCTTGGGACGTGACGTAACGCTCAAACTGACCGTGACCTAACCCAATGCATTGTCGGATTTCTTACAACTTCGACACAGAAAACTTTTACAGAAAAAGCGAAGACGTTATAGTAAGTTGATATAATAATAAAATTCGTTTTATGTTAGTCGATGATGTAACTTTGCTGTAAAAAACACTTCAAAATCAACTACATTTGCTTAGCTTCGCGGATCATATCTTATCGATTATACGTAAAAAATATGGCCCTCACTTCCAATAGCTAGTCCATCCGATCGTTTAAGTTCTATTATTTAGTGAAGATAATCAGGTGATTTACGTTCATGTTTATATTGGTACTGATAGATCTACGCATACCTATATAAATAACCCTAGTCATTTTTATTATCAGCGATCATAATTTACTTGCAAATATCTCACTATTAGTGCTGCTATTACAGATTCCACTCTATAAAACCAGTAAGCAATAATATAAAGACAGGCAAAATAGCCTCCGTCCATTGCGAACTAGGTTGAGCATTATTACTAAACGCGATTATTGTTATCTGAGGCACAACATTTATTTAAATTTGTTCCAACATTGTTAGACTTTTTTTGCCATTTTTGCCCTTAACTTTTCATCGATAGTATTTCACCCGTCGCGTCTCAATGTTGACCGTGTCTGATCATTAAATGAGGCTAACATGACATGAAGCCTATCCGACTTCAACATGTGACAATGCCACCTTCGGCGAAAGTTGCTTGCACCTAAAGGATCTACAAGTTCCGTACCAAGATATAGTCTGATAATTATATGAACACGCGATTTCGTCTAACCTCGCTATGCACAAATTTATCCAGAAGCAAATTGTAGCTTCCCTTATCGCGCAATGGGTTATGGCATGTCGACTTTTCTCCTGTATTTTTCCTGCCCCACTCCCTCATTGTCTGCCTCATCATCAGTTGTTTCATTCCCCGGTCGCCTCGGATTTTTTTATTTTTTTTCAATAAGTGAGGACGTGTTACGGTTGAGGCATCGCACTTCATTACAGCTAACAAATTTCAGCATTTACTACGTACCATGACGACGGACAATGCAATAGTGACGATAAGAAATTGTCTTTGCTGTCAGTGACCTTCTCAGTGGCTCTGCATGAAATGGAAAGTCCTTTGATCATTATCAACAAGTGAGAAAAATGCACTAGACTAGTCACAATGGTATATACCGGTCAAGTGAACAGGCCGTAGTTTACTGATTAGTGCCATTGTCTGCTAAACAATGCGTGTAATGTCTGGCGTATGCAGGACTGGGGTTAAAAGTCGCTCGCATAATGCTGTCGTTCCCGAAGTGACCGCGTCTGCTAGCACTGGCACATAATTCCTAGTAATGTCGTTTTGTTATGGTTCGTCGTAGCCAACGATCAAATATGAGACTGTGCCGACGTGTATTTACGTGCACTCATTACACATACCGACGCACACAGAGAGATTTGACTAGCTGCATAAGTGGCGTTAGCGACTATGGCCATAGTAGCGGCATTGCTGATATTATGCGTAATGCGTTTGCAGCCGAATATCATAAACCTATCAATTCTTTGAATCGTATCGGTCCTCAAAGTCTCGTATGTTCATGGGTGGAAGTCTTTGTGGGTCCGTGTAGGGGTGCAGCGGTTGAGTCGATACCCGGAGGTTGGAATATACCTGTAACCATGAAAGTCATCACACTTCATGGGCGTACACGTGAATCAACAAGGTAAATCCTTAAGGGTCGGTCTGAAAAAAAAACTCTGAAAAATGCAAATATCGTACGACCAAGAAAAATAACATTTAGTAGATGTTTATTCAGTTTTAATGTTCGATTGAGCTTTGTTAGACGTGCGCTTGCTGCCACTGCTGTTTGCGCACGTGCTTATACGTGAGCTGCTAGGCTCGTGACATTCTGATTGTAAGAACAGTGGGTCGTAGCATAGCAGATTTGCCTACTAGATATGTGACGTACCCTAGATTCAAATCTGGACGTGGACGATGAGAAGGTTTAGTCTGAGACAACACTTAAATGCCAAGGCAGTATCGAACTCTGGGTTCTCGCAATACTGATTCCAAGTATATCAGAACTGACAAGAGCCAAATTACAATGTAGCGTTTAGTATACGCGTTTGACAGTAAATCTGTGATCAGTGAAATAGCCACCATTCGGCTGAACCGAGGTCTATCGATAGGCACAAGTGGACGCGATATCTGCAGACGAACGAAAAAAGGAGTCGGAATGGCGGGCAATTTGATTTGTATTGGACTAATTAACCGTTAGAGACGAGAACGATAAAGCTGTTGGATGTCTGGTTATGACGCTAGCAGTCATAATTACGATAACAAAACCAGCCAAATGAAGCCGATGTGCTGAAAGAAGCATGGCCAAACGGATAGAAGCCATCCGATGATTGTCTGAACATATGATCAGAGTCGTTCGCGGAAAGACACTGTTGCAGATTGCTTTCTTGGCTATTATTCCTCTCGATAGAATCATTATCGCTATGGTAGGTCGTGGTCAACTAACGCGTATAGGTTTTCTGCTCACTGAAAGCCTTCTACTTACACACGAAAGCATTCACATACAGAGTACTTATACAGGAGTATCTACTTCATGTACAAATAACTGTCCCTTTATTTTTCTCTCTCTTTCAAGCTTCTTGATATTACATACAATATCCCTGTATGCATATGTGTCGCACATAGGGACATGTGCGTAGCATGTAATCCGTTTGCTATCTGGAACTTTGTCACGGTAAGACCACAACTATATCAGATGTTACCTGTTTCCGCAGATAAAACAAATCGGCGGAGAAGATAAATGTTGAATTTTTTCGTTGTCGTTAAGTGATCAAGGCGCAGGGAGTTCGCGCAAGGAAACGAACAAATTTTCGGTTAGTTGTTGATGCTTGTTGTCCTATCACTGTTAAAATGGGCCATGTATCTACATGCATTTCAATAGAATAATGCCAGAAACGAAGTTATTTAGTCGCGGCGTCGGCATGGCGATTACTTACACGTAAACACGTTTTTGTATATGTGGTATAAGCACATATTCTGTTCTGCCAGACCATTCTGCCAACAAAACAGAGACAAGCGGTTCTGTCAGCGACACCCGGTTAAGAATACCATAGAACGGCAGGGAATACTCTGTTAGAGCAGTAGAGTAGTTAACCACTTCCTGATTACGGCGCTTTTCATTATCGGTATTGGGATGCCGACGAAATTTGAATGTGTTCTGGACATCAGCAAGCTTCTCTTTGTGGGGCCGAGTGTTCCGATGCGCCGCAACATTTAATAAACATATATGCCTGTTTGACATATATATGGATTCATAGAATTGCCTATGGTCGTGTGCACATCGAGAGCGGCAAAAGCAGGCACCACCAACAACGACGGCAACGAGCACACAGCAGTTATCAGGTGCGCCATATATGACATGCTCCATCGCTGGAGAGTGCCTTATCTGTTGGTTCTAACAAGAATGTGGACTACTCAAATATTTGATTAATTATGTAATATATCTGACGAGCCTAACGTATCCGAGATAATGTACAAGCACGCGTCCTTCAGCGTTAGACCTTATACTGTACCCACTATAGATTTTCGTGGAAAACCAGCTTCACTTCCGGTTTTTTAGTAATCTTGTCGTTAGTTTTATATTTTTTTTATCGGTATAACCAGCTTTGGCTATGAACTTTCACCAAGTCTGCGGTGTGTGTATACATATATATATATGTTCACATTTGATAAATTAACAACAATTGCAGCAGAACGATTTTCCGACTTAGTGATTTATCTTTAAGGCTCTTAGAATGGTTCAACATGTTAGATTTCAATGTCATCGAAGAATGCCTTCGGGCTTTAGAGAAGCCTCCTCTAGAAACTAAGACCGTACGTGCATCATCTATGACTCAACGGGCTTGTGCTAGTCAAGCCTTGGGCATCTTCTCTTACGTAACATCCCGCTTAGCAATTCCGTATTTTGTCAAATGCTAAAATTGAGCTTTATTTTTATTGAGCAGTTTTTTCTTACGATGTTCTCGGCGTATTTTGGAATGTATAGTAATATATATGTCAGTCGGTTCTGAAAGTCGAAGCCACACACGGATAGCTATCCCATGAGTGAAAGCACTCGAAGCGTGAATAGCCGTCTACGCTTAGCCTTACTCCAACCTAACTAAGCTGGCACGATTGTAACGGCTGCACAGGTATTGCGTCCTTTTTATCGCGTTTTCTGCGCAGGAGGATGCATGAAGATCCGCATCTATAATACCAGTTCTATTTCAATAGGTTCGAATGTTACACGAATGTCGTGGGTCTAAATGCCAAGAGAAGAAATTTGTGGCGGATGCAGTGGTCTTCCGTTAAACTCCTTACAATCTATTGACGTTCAATATTCATATAGAATATTGGGTCCTCAGAGCAGGTAAAGCATAGAATTCTAGACGATTTGAGAAAATGTATCGCTGCTACACTGAGCTTGAAGGGACGTTAATACGTTATCATACGAAGATCCTGCTGAAAGAAATAAACCGCCTTTATGTTTAGTATTAGAATTAGGTATTATACTCGGTTCTATCCTAGAATGACTGAACGCTTATACTGAAAATAGTTAAAAACGTCCATTGAAGAACGATTCAGCTACCAATGATCGAATCATCCCCCCTTATCCAACGCGGGTGGAGCTTGTCTTTAAGCACTTGCGCATAACTATTTACGATATGCTAGCCCATCTACCCGCTTGTTGATAGATAATGCTCAGAATTTAAGCGAAAGCTCCCATAGCAATTTCACTTCTTCGACAAATCTCATTCTCATTTGTTCGGACCAGTGCAGGTGTTAATCTAAATAGCTTGTTTCCGGTGACATTGCGTTCGTGCGATAATTGTTCATCCGTGCATAATAGAAAATTGATCGAGCGATCTAATTCTCCTTAATGGCCTTACTCACGAACAGGACGATAGTATACAGAAGATGCAAAAGTAAATGCTTATTAGACACAGGCTGTGCGCGACTTTTGCTCATTACAACCCTTTAGAGTGCACGCTTCCATAAAAAAGCGTTCGTAACTGCTACAGAATGCACGACAGAAACGTTACGGACAACGGGCACGAAGCAAGCTATCGAACACGAATGACACACTGAGTCTCGTCAGCGGCGACATCATATCAAAATCAGGCGTCTTCCAGGGAACTGTGTAGCATAGTCACAAAAAAGCAAAACTGTCCTCACTGAGGTGCGAGCATCGAGGTGGTATAAAGGTCATTTCGCACCGCTTCAACAATAATGAAGTGAATAATTAAAGGACGGCGGAACCTATACTGCGCACGGCAACAAGTGGGAGGTTCTTCAATCGCGTAGTTCTGGAGCGAGACGTAATTAGGACTCGGTGTTAAATCTGTTTGTGGGAATCGGCAGCCGATAATTATACTGTACTGTTTGCGTAAACAACTTTCGAAACACGTTTCATACGAATATACATAGAAAGATAACGATCGTCGTCAGCCAAGCCACGTTAGCAGAAGCGAGCTATTTATTATTTTTCCTTAATATCTAGATGCTGTAAAAACTGTCCGCTACGGTGTCGTGTCTGTAGTCGTTCACTGAAACGGAACGGGGCCCGTATCGTGGGCGGCTAGAAACGATTCTACGTCACGCTTCCAAAAGTCAAAGAGCGTTCAAGATAGCTTTATCAATCACTTAATATAGCATCTACTATTTCAGTACTGAATTTTACAGCAAACACACATCCCTCTTGTACGAATGAAACTTATGGCAAGCATTGCGTAGAATTATACACGATTAATTAACGAAGAAAACCGGCGTGCCGCGTTTACGAAACCACATACGCGTAGCTATTGGTTACAATTTCTTCGTTTCGCTAGTGGCTTAATGGCTTGAGGATCTATGGCACATTTGTTGATTTTGAACTCGAAATGGTCATTTGTATAATCCACTTGATGCAGTGCGTAGAGGGTTCGAACGTTTTGCCATTCAAAATACGACAGCGTAGGGAATTACTAGTGCTCCAATAAATTTTTCGACGTAATCCTCGTGAAAAAGAATGCTGCACGTGAAGACTATTAGTTATTCTCATATCGTCGCTAGCGTTGGAAGAGCCTGAAGTGAGGTTCTTCGTTTTTTTTTTGCCTTTCGAATCACATACGAAAAAACGGGAAGCCAATAATCAATAATTTGCCAAACAATAACATAACTGAGCCTATACATCGACCCTGAAATCGATAAGGACTGTCCTTTAGTTAAATAATTACTTCGCATTGCTGCTTAGATAGCGTAACAGGTAAACTAAACTGACCGGCCAAAGCGCAGAACCAGAGGCCCATGGTCTAACAAATCAAACAAATGCTAATTGCACCATCATCCAACAGGGCACCTCTGGTAACGCACAAACAACTCATATTTTAGAAAAGACCTCTTTGAATATTTTGCCTAACTAATGGCTGAGCCCAAAGTATCTCCAATTATAATCATTGCAAACGTCCTGGATGGCTTTTCACAGCCCAAAAATTTCCGTGACGATATAGCGGGATCGGCTATGGCGTACAAACTGGAAATGCTACATTCAATCGAGACATATTCATCGGAAAGCAAAATGCGTTTAGGCCTAAATAGCTAACCGACAAACAACCTACCGAGACATGGTAACTATATATATTTTCTTTTACGTTAGATTTGATCTGATATAACATTTTTGACGTACGAGTCGCTGTGGTCAAGAAGACTGAGATAAAACACTATACAACCATACTGTATTTCTCAGTAAAGCGACCCAACAGAGAAACTAGCAGAAATGAGCTCTTGATTTTCAGCGACCACCAATACGCACCCAATAAATCGTGATTTGTCGATATGCTACCAAATGACTGGGACGAGATGATGCCCGGTACGTTGAGAGAACGATCCAATTTCCTAATTCTAATCTTCAGACAGATGTAATACGAAAGAACTCAAGCTTACACAAGCATACATACAACATGTGCTTGCGTAAGCTTGAATATGGTCGCGGGAGAAATTTTATTTAGGCGAAGTAGATGGTCAAAATACACTAACGAAGTGGGCCCAAAAAATAGCCGTGTCGATTTGAAAAAGAATGATGATTAAGACAAAAAAAATACAGCTAAAATTGAGCCAACTTAGTTGCAAAGTCATCCCAAATCGTCTCCCTATCAGAAGAACAGATTGATCAAGTTAATTTATTCTAACAATAGAATACACTTAGCTTAGATAAAAACACTTCAAGTGACCATGATTTGTTGAGATAATATTTAACTAATATCCAGATACACAGGAAACCGATTACCTTGAACCGCCTAGGGACACTTCACCGAACGAACGAGGGTTGACAGTTGCAAAAGATATTGGTATAGATTAACAATCATAGTTCCAAAGGGCTGGGGATCCGTTAGGCAAGTTTAACCTTCTTCATTCATTCATTCATTCAGCATAGTCCGCCGGCAACGTTTCTGACGCGGGGATGGGCAATGCCGAACAGAGAACGGAGCGAATATGTTTCTATCGAGTTTTTTCACAGCTCTACGTAGTTAGACTGTACCGTATTCAGTTTATTTCGCTAGCGATCTGCACTCTGGTCAGCCAGAATGGGGCCTCATTCGTCAGCACGTTGGCTTAGCTAAAAAATCGCTGGGTTTCTTTGATGATGATAACGCCAAATGGGAACAAGCCATTCTTCATGATTCCAGTGTGTACGTAATTACTTAAGAAAAGCTCAGTAGCATTCATTTTGCTGAAGCAGGCTGTACGACGAACGTCGAAGAGACTGCGGACGTCAGGGCGACCACACACTCTGCAAAAAACGCTTGATAATAGAAGAATAAATAATCATCACAAGGTATATTTGCTATTCACTAATTAACTCGTTGCTAAAAGTAACACTTCTTACGTGAAAATTTCCGTTCGCTACAAGAAAAAACGTGGAAAACACGCGATACGTATGGGTGGACGTTTTGCTTTAGGGCCTGGACAATTCGGTTCGACTTTACTAGTTGCGTTTTCAATGAATACAACATTAATATTACAAGTATTAATTAGTTGGCTAGTCTGCGTTAAAAGTACATGAAGAGCGTACACTGTTTCAGGTTGGGTAGCCAAGCATAGCTAGAAATAGGCTTAATGAATGGCATCGGTTTTCGATCACTCCTCGCTATGACCCGATTGGTATTTCATCATTCAGTTTGTGTCGGCACTTATTTCTTTGCGAGGTCGTCCATGAGCAGAGGCTAGGCCTGTATGCTCGCTTATTTTATTACGGTGCCTAAAAGCTGCGCTGTCAGTATAACATCAAATGCTTTTTGCAGACAATTCAATAACAAACAACAATTACAATTGATACAAACTCACTTAAGCTTTTTTTTACCGCTTTTTGCCTGACTCTAGCCTAGCGACTGCACATCCAGTTACGACAGGTCACAGCTCCTGCGATAGGCATGTGATGGGTTGACATGGAACGTATAGACGTTAAATAAGGTTTAAAAAAATACGACAACACAAGTGACGCTATGTTTTTAAGCTGCAGCTGTCTCTCAGTCTTTATTTCCTATATATCGAGTCCTGCCGGGTCCGAACCGTGAGGTCATCCAGAAGGGGGGCGGGTTCACGGCATCACTTGCTATTAGTTATATATATAAGATATAGTCCCACTTCAGTCATTTCCTGAGAACAGCAAAGTATCAATAAAAAGACACAACCAAGTTCAAACGTAGAAAACGTTCAGTTATTAACAAACGTACAAGGAAATATACGAAGTTGCTCGATAGTCAATTTCCTTTTCGCTGTTATTATATCTACGCGCTTTTAAAATAGACGCTGTAGATTACAAATGTGCAAAGCTAACTAGCGTATATTGGAGCGTGTCAAAGTAACTGCTAACTACTTGCCCCCAAATGACCCAAATTTGAGACTCTGCACAGAACAAGCCCAGAACCGTATATAACCCTTCCGCAATTCGGAAGCTTTCGTCGCTTAAAGGCCTTTACCTTCTGATTTCGTACAATTTCTACAGCTGAAAAATTTAGTTGTGCGTTTCCAAATGCATTTCTGCATTAATTGATCGGGATGATCGTTACATTACTACAACTGATTAGCTTGCATCGGGTCAAATGAGTCACCTTTGTCACTCAACCGCGCAAAACTTCTATGAATTTTCGCATCTTTTCCCTTCGACGGCTTATGTACAGCCCTAAGCAAACCAACGCTATGCAAACGAGGTGATCTTGGCGTTCATGCGAACCTATTATAATGAACGGGACATTAAGTCGTGCTACATAAATATTCCGAACGATACCTTGACGGAGGATGGATGCTTCTGGAATACTCTGAAGACCAATCATACTGTTTCATCTTATTGTCTATTCTGAATAAATATTCTTGTCAATTCCTATTCGTTAGAGGGTCGTTGCGTGTTATGATCGCTTCTTTAAATTTTCTTTGTAGTCAGTGACCTTCTGCTTTGTGATTCGGTCGAATAGGCCTGAAGCACTTAGGTGGCTGAGTACTTTTAGCAGCCACCGTACGTGTGGTTTCGGTGCGCTCAACTAAAGAGCAATCAGCGAACCGGTGAGCCTATTTTCTTTATTAAGTAGAACCAAGCTATAACGTAATCGAGTTTGCGGTAAAGAACGAATGCGTTTCGGCTAAAAGCGATGAATACATATGATAACGATAATGATGATGATGCAAACAACCCCCAGGTACTTCAGCACCGTTGTATAGCAGCAGACCGCGTAAACAGAAATTTCTACTGTTATCTTCGTAACAGGCTATCGCTAAAACAGAGGGATGTACAAAAGATAGTCAATTAGCGAGATTCGGTCACGATAGCCTGATAATGGCCGACTGACTGATCAATGTCGCTGAAACTAATGTTCTTTTTTTTTTTTCTATTTATGTCCAGTTGGGAACAGAAATAGGATAAAATTTGCTATTCGAGAAAATAAACATCCAAATGCTAAACACTTACATAGAAGAAGAAGAGGAAAGACTGCAGGTGCCTGATCAACCTAGATTAAGTACTAATAGGTAATCATCAGCGGTGTTTCGGTGTTGTCGTCCTGCTCGGTGTCTGTCCCAGATCTAAATGTACGACTAAAGACACTTTATTTGACAGATATTATTAGCTTTTCCTTGTTATTGCCCACATGATTCGCTTATATAACACCGCAGCTTGTGCGGTATAGTTAAATGTTCGCAGCTGGCGACATTGGGGCAAAAAGTCATGGTGACATCAGCGCCAATCACCACCCATTTCACATTGAATCCTTAGCTGAGTGCGTGCGTTAGAAGGCGTCTTATATCGAATAGGTTGGATCGTTTTGATCTTAAAGTTGAAGCGGGCTTAGCTTATAACATCATCTGGCAAAAATATTCTGCTGCTACCGCGGTCGTACCAAAGGCAAACGGAGAGAAATTGACGGAAGAACTACCGTCACGTCTTCCATAACCAGATGATCTATCGTTGTAGCTGCATTAAAAATCATCAGTCACAAGCGATTACCGGAACCTAGCCCAGCGGTGACAGCGAAGCCAAGGTTAGCGTCTTTTTATCTGACCGAGATTCGTTACATACACTTGATCATGTGCCATATTCAGAATTATAATGCCGAAATATGTCAACACCATTCAATTTGCATTATTGCTTAGGGGACCATAAAATATATAACGCTCCCACCCCATCGGGAGCTGAACCAATCGACGATCAAACGAACGGTACACTATTGTTACCCCCCCTAAAATACATATTGACCCTACCAACTGTTTGAATATAGTCAATGAATGAAAAAAGTACCCAAGTATATATGATTTTGGAACCATGCTAACTAGTTAGCGCCGTCAAGAGCATATACGACGCCTGTAACAGTGAATATTACAAGCATAATTTATAAACTCCAATCAAAGTTTCCTTTACCGCGAAATCGTTCGTGGACAAATTTTACGCGAGGTTCTGATCGTCCGTTTTTTATGACTCAGTATGGACGAGGTCAATCAATGACCCTTTAAGGCCATTCGACTTACTAGGGTACGTAGCAAGTGACTTTACTTCACTGACAGTTACTCTCTCTA